>NC_142740.1:6973639-7138643 GCF_051943395.1 Hippocampus bargibanti
TCTGTCAGGCGTTCATATTCGGTATGAATGAGTGAATGACTTCCTGTCATAACAACAGTCAGATGGCCATCGCAACATTCGCCAAAAGAAGTAAATAAATATATAGGACCCCGCCCGCCACCCGGTTTCGATGTCGCTCGGAAGCGCAGAACAAAGACTCCAGTCATTCGGGCCCTTTTTTTCACCAACAACAACCGCCGTCGACTCCTCGCCTGGTGATGTCATCCGTGTTATGTCGCAAGCGCACACCTGAGCCGTCCGCTTGCCAATTTTTGTTTCAGTCAGGGACAGTTGCACCCTCGGATACTCCAAGGCCGTCTGATATTATCAGTCGGGCGATGATGAATGCATTCCTTGTCCTTTATTATTATTATTTTTTTTTTTGTTTTGTTTTTTTTTGGGGGGGGGGGGGGGGAAACGTCATTTACCCGTCCGAATAGTTTTGAGCGTACAGTGAGACGTCAACTTACAAACACCTTAGCTTACAAAGTTTTCGTCTTACAAACGTCAAATTTATGAAAATTAAACCTTATAATAAGCACTATTTTCATAATACACACCCACCATGGCTGGCGGAGTGATCTTCGGCGGAAGCACACGACCGAACAGCACCAGAGGTTAAGTTACCAACAGTCCATATGGAAGGTGACTCTCCTTCCATAAGCCATCAATGACCATCAAAAAGGTAAATAAAACTTTATATTACAGCACAGTTTATTTCTTTAATTACAGTCCTCATGAAATGCGCCTCTCTTTCCAAACAGCAATTCCCTTTGACCTTCGACCTCCAACGCCTTTCCATCAAGCCATAAATGACCATCACAAATGTAAATAAAGTGACTATGATACAATGCAGTGTATTTCTTTCATTACAATACAATAGCACATTTATTATACATAGAATAAGGTATGTTGTGTGTATTTTTAAAGCTTATTTAGTTGAAAAGTATATTTTATGGAAACCCGGGAACGGATTATTTCCATTTTAATGGTTTCCTATGGGAAATCTTTTTTTTGAGATACACACTTTTCGCCTTACACACTCTGTCTGGGAACCAATTAAGTTCGTAAGTTGAGGTCTCACTGTACCTTGCTAGCACGTTCAAGGAGTGACTGCGATCGTTCATAAAACGAAGATGGCCATTCATCATTGTTGATCAGCCAGTGGCGGGCCACATTTCGCCCTTGACGTTGACACCTGTGACATTTTTTCTTGCTTGGGTGCCGATAAAGCGTTAGTCAGACCTCTAGCAATGTTTCCCTTCCACAAGGGGGCAGCATTTGCCTTTTGTCCATGTTAGCGCTTTGTTACAGCTTCAGCTGTTGTGAAAGCGCTATTTAGTTAGCTATCTATTCGTTATCTGTTAGCTGGCTAGCTAACTTTCTATCTATTTGAGCTATCTATTTGCTATGCCGTGACTGTAAAGTGTCCTTGAGAGCTTTGAAAGGCGCTTAGAATTTTTTAAATTATTTTTTATTATTATAATTATTATTTATCTATTCGCTATCTAACTAGCTAGCTGACTACCTAGCTAGCTATCTATTTGCTATCTATTTGATATCTATTCGCTACCTAACTAGCTATATATTCGTTTCGTATTAGCTAGCTAGGTAACGTTCTATCTATTTGAGTTATTCCGGGTTGCCCAATCAATGTCATATTCACCGGAGGAGCTAGCTCGCTAACGCTAGCAGCTGTCAATGAAAAATTTCCATCCTATACAAATAATTACTGCCATTTTACGGTATCGTATCGAGCTAGCTATCTATTCACTCTCTAGCTGGCTGGCTATCTAGCTGGCTGGCTATCTAGCTGAATTTACGACTTTTAAGTGCACCTTCTAGTCGTGAAAATATGATATCAAGCTGACCATGTGACGTCAACACACATGAACGTGAGATGAAAATCAATCATTTATGTCGTAAACCAGCGGTGGCCAACCAGTCAGAGTTGACACAAATTATTTATAACGTAAACAATTTGTGTCACGTTCGCTCTCAAAATGGCAGGGAATAAATGCACACCTGAATGAAAATATGAAGAAGAACACAGGATGTTTTTAACAGAGTGGAAGACTATTTTTTTTTGGTAGAGCGTAAAGGCAAGCAATTCTGCCTTATCTGTCAGCCGTCATTGGCGCATTTCAAAGCGTCAAATCTTCAGCGCCACTTCAGCTCAATCAACGCGAACATCGAACAAGAATTCCCCAAAGGGACTGAACTTCGCAAGCACAAGTTGGTCACTTTGAAAACTCAGACCAAAAAGCAGATAATTTTTTCCCGATATTTTACGAAGCACCCAGAGACCGGAACTCTTGCATCACGCTAACTGGCTTGGAACGTTGCACAGGCTAAAAAGTCATACAACGAAGGGGAGTTTATTAAGAAATGCCTCAGTGACACTGTTGAAATCTTGTCTCCTGAAAACGACAAACTAAAACAAATGGTAGCAGATGTCCAACTGTCCCGCCACACTGTTGAACGTAGAATATCAGACATTAGCACCGCTATTGAATCACAGCTGCACTCTGACCTTTAAGCATGTTTAGTTTTAGCGTCGCATTGGATGAAAGTTGTGACATACAAGACAAGCCTCAGTTAGCAATATTTGCACGGTCTGTGACAAAGGATTGTGTGCTCAAAGAAGAACTCCTTGATATTGTGCCATTAAACGACAGAACCCGTGGCAAAGATGTGAAGGACACAATGATGGCTGCATTTGCGAAAGCAAATCTGACCATACCAAAACTGACTGCGATAGCCACGGATGGAGCACCTGCCATGATCGGATCTGTGAACGGGCTTGTGGGGCTGTTCAAAGCTGACCGCACTTATTCAATTCAAGAATCTCATCGCTGAGCTGGACCAAGGACTTCCAGTTGACCTGCCGCTGCACTGCACTGTGAGGTGGCTGTCAAAAGGCAAAGTACTCTCTTGCTTTTTTGAGCTGTTGGATGCCGTGAAACTGTTCATGGAAGAGAAAGACAAGGACTATCCCGTGCTCCAGGACCACGAGTGGATTATGGATCTGGCTTTTTTGGTCGACATGTTCTGTCACTTGGACAAACTGAACCTTACCCTGCAGGCTAAGTCAAAAGTTCTGCCTGACTTGGTGCAAAGTGTGTTTGCGTTCGTCAACAAACTGAAACTGTTCAGGGCGCATATTCAAAAGGGGGATTTAACACATTTTTCCACTCTGCTAAAAGCCAGCGGGCAAGTCACCAGCGCCGCCCTGAATAAGCAAAGAGCTGGATATGCAACACTGGTTGAAGAGTTGCACGAAAACTTTGTGACCCGATTCCGTGATCTACAACTGAAAAGGCCGCAGATTACGTTCCTTGTCGACTGTTTGAAAGCCCCGCTAGTCACAGAGGAAGCTGCGGCTGAGTTAGAGATGATCGATCTTTGTGAGGAAGATCAATTGAAACCTGCTTGAAGGGAAGGGACCATTGAGTTCTGGAAACGCGTGCCAATGGAAAAATACCCCAATGTCGCTTAAGATACTGTCAATGTTTGGGTCAACGTACGTCTGCGAGTCTGTGTTTTCTACCCTGAAACATGTGAAATCAAAGCATCGATCGGTTCTGACCGACACTCATGTAAAAAAAATCGCTTCGAGTGGCAACAACAGAATGCAAGCCAGATTTAATGAGCATTGTCCAAGACAAAGAATGCCACAAGTCCCACTAAGCAACATTCACACTGTTGTAAATTACAGTAAAGTCTCGTTATATCGATATCGGATATATCGATAGTCCCGGTTATATCGATACTATTTCTATGCACGCACGGAGAAAATTACATGCAAACAGGGTCGGATATATCGATAGTTCCGGTTATATCGATATTTTTTCGGACTCCCTTGAATATCGATATAACGAGACTTTACTGTATTATATTTTTGTTTGTGGACTTGCTTGAACTGAGTTTGCGTGTGTAAAGAAGTGAGTAAGTGAGTAACATGATAAAAATGTGGCTCTTAGTCTCTGACTGGTTGGCTACCCCTGCTCTAAGGTTTCTAACGCTGAATTGAATGTTTATGTAGTCCTTAAACTCAATATTCTGTGGGTCCTGGAATTCAAGTGACAATGACAAAAACCCTGGCACTGGAGTGGACACCTTTTTGCACATCATCTGCCAGTCAATGAGTTAATTGTCAGCATGTAGGAATGCAAACCAGTCAGTCAACACATTTTTCTTCAATGGGAGGGTGGGGGGGAGTAGCGTCTGTTCGAGTGTGGATGCATTTGTCAATGAAACAACTGATAATCAAGACCATTTTAATTAGAGACGGCAATTTTATGTAATAATAATAATAATAATAATAATAATAATAATAATAATAATAATAATATCCAAGTTACTATGCTATTTATTAGATGTCTATTAGCTAGCTAGATTTCTATCTGAGTGACTTCCGGGTTGAGTGAAAGCCTAACGAGCTATCTGTCAGCTGCCTATTAGCTAGCTAGCTTTCTATCTGAGTGACTTCCGGGTTGAGTGAAGACCTAGCTAGCTATCTGTTAGCTATCTATTAACTAGCTAGCTTTCTATCCCAGTTACTTAGCTATCTATTAGCTGTGTATTAGCTAGCTAGCTTTCTATCTGAGTTACTTCCGGGTTGAGTGAAGACCTAGCTAGCTATCTGTTAGCTATCCATTAGCTAGCTAGCTTTCTATCCGAGTTACTTCCGGGTTGCTCACCCACGGAAAAACTTCTTGTGACTGTAAAGTGACCTTAAGAGTTTTGAAAGGCACTTAGAAATCAAATGTATTATTATTATTAATATGTAAAAAAATGCCCCTCACCCGAAAAAGAAACCGTCCAAAAAACGTCAATGAAGATCCTGCTGGAAGGATGCATTTTTCATTCCCCCCACTTTGATTTATATGACACAGGAAGACAAAGTTGGATTGTTTTTTCCCCGTCTCATAGTCAGATAATCTTGGCTGCAGGGAAATTCCCCCCGCACCGCCCACCTGCAGCCATCCTCATGCCCCGATGGAGCAAAATTATGCGTCAAATATGACAGGTGAGCAGTTACGTCAACGCCGACGGGACAAGACACCAAAAGACAACTTCGCATTTATCAAAACTCAGCACAAAAAAAAAAAAAATTCTGAGCGCGTCACTCAGACCAGTTTTGAGCAGTTTTTGGCCTCAGGCGACGCGTGAAATGGAAAGAATGACGGCTGGTGACATGCACGCGCTAACGCACGTGCGGCGCATTCATAAAGCTTGTAAGATTGACAGGCGTCATTCAGCAGTCGAGTCGGTTTCCCCGATGGCGACGTCGTCACACCCATTTCAAATCCGCCATTAATTTCACGCTTCCCATTTGTCGATGTTGCTTTCAAACAACAACTTGACAAGGTCAAGGAATAGCGAGCAGGCCATAACGTAGACGGTGATCATTGTACAGTCTAGAATGAACTAGATTAAATTTGATTACAGTATTTTCTGGTATATAACGCGCACTGGAGTATAAGGCGCACCCCCAAAGAATGGTGTATTTTCAAACTTTTTCCATTTAGAAGGCACATGTTCAATGAATGAAAAAAGTTTTCCAAATATAATATATAAATACCGTATATTCTGGTGTATAACGCGCACTGGAGTATAAGGCGCACCCCCAATGAATGCTGTATTTTCAAACTTTTTCCATTTATAAGGCGCATGTTCAATGAATGAAAACAGTTTTCCAAATATAATATATAAATACTGTTTTCTCCAGTGTATAAGGTGCACCGGGGTATAAGGCGCACCCCCAATGAATGGTGTATTTTCAAACATTTTCCATTTATAAGGCGCATGTTCAATGAATGAAAAAGGTTTTCCAAATATAATATAGAAATACCGTATATTCCGGTGTATAACGCGCACTGGAGTATAAGGCGCACCCCCAATGAATGGATACTTTCAAACATTTTCCATTTATAAGGCGCATGTTCAATGAATGAAAAAGGTTTTCCAAATATAATATAGAAATACCGTATATTCCGGTGTATAACGCGCACTGGAGTATAAGGCGCACCCCCAATGAATGGAGTACTTTCAAACATTTTCCATTTATAAGGCGCATGTTCAATGAATGAAAAAGGTTTTCCAAATAAAATCGAGAAATACCGTATATTCCGGTGTATAATGCGCACTGAAGTATAAGGCGCACCCCCAATGAATGGTGTATTTTCAAACATTTTCCATTTATAAGGCGCATGTTCAATGAATGAAAAAGGTTTTCCAAATATAATATAGAAATACCGTATATTCCGGTGTATAATGCGCACTGAAGTATAAGGCGCACCCCCAATGAATGGTGTCTTTTCAAACTTTTTCCATTTATAAGGCGCATGTTCAATGAATGAAAAAAGTTTTTCAAATATAATATATAAATACTGTTTTCTCCAGTGTATAAGGCGCACCGGGGTATAAGGCGCACCCCCAATGAATGGTGTCTTTTCAAACTTTTTCCATTTATAAGGCGCATGTTCAATGAATGAAAAAGGTTTTCCAAATATAATATAGAAATACCGTATATTCCGGTGTATAAGGCGCTTGTAACGGAGTATAAGGCGCACCCCCAATGAATGGTGTCTTTTCAAACTTTTTCCATTTATAAGGCGCATGTTCACTGAATGAAAAAAGTTTTTCAAATATATAAATACTGTTTTCTCCAGTGTATAAGGCGCACCGGGGTATAAGGCGCACCCCCAATGAATGGTGTATTTTCAAACTTTTTCCATTTATAAGGCGCATGTTCAATGAATGAAAAAGGTTTTCCAAATATAATATAGAAATACCGTATATTCCGGTGTATAATGTGCACTGGAGTATAAGGCGCACCCCCAATGAATGGAGTACTTTCAAACATTTTCCATTTATAAGGCGCATGTTCAATGAATGAAAAAGGTTTTCCAAATATAATATAGAAATACCGTATATTCCGGTGTATAAGGCACTTGTAACGGAGTATAAGGCACACCCCCAATGAATGGTGTCTTTTCAAACATTTTCCATTTATAAGGCGCATGTTCAATGAATGAAAAAAGTTTTCCAAATATAATATATAAATACTGTTTTCTCCAGTGTATAAGGCGCACCGGAGTATAAGGCGCACCCCCAATGAATGGTGTCTTTTCAAACTTTTTCCATTTATAAGGCGCATGTTCAATGAATGAAAAAAGTTTTCCAAATATAATATAGAAATACCGTATATTCTGATGTATAACGCGCACTGGAGTATAAGGCGCACCCCCAAAGAATGGTTTCCATTTATAAGGCAATGAAAAAGGATGAAAAAGGTTTTCCAAAGATAATATAGAAATACTATATTTTCAGGTGTATAAGGCGCAGCAGAGTATAAGGTGCCCCCCGAATGAATGGTGTCTTTTCAAACTTTTTCCAGATATAAGACACCCTTTCAATAATTGAAAACCTTTCCAAATATAATCCACAAATACCATATTTCCCATGTATAAGGCACAGCGGAGTATAAGGCGCACCTTCGCCGAGTGAAAAAGATTTACCAAATATCATATAGAAATAATGTATTTTCCGGTGTATAAGGTGCACCGGAGTATAAGGCGCACCCCAATGAATGGTGTATTTTCAAACTTTTTCCATTTATAAGGTGCACCTTCAATGAAAAAAAAAATCAAAATATAATACAGTGAGACCTCAACTTACAAACTTTTGTCTTACAAACGTCAAATTCCTGAAAATTAAACCTTATAATAAGCACTATTTTCATAATACACACCTACCACGGCTGGCGGAGTGATCTTCGGCGGAAGCACACGACCGAACAGCACCAGAGGTTAAGTTACCAACAGTCCATATGGAAGGTGACTCTCCTTCCATAAGCCATCAATGACCATCAAAAAGGTAAATAAAACTTTATTTTACAGCACAGTTTATTTCTTTAATTACAGTCCTCATGAAATGCGCCTCTCTTTCCAAACAGCAATTCCCTTTGACCTTCGACCTCCAACGCCTTTCCATCAAGCCATAAATGACCATCACAAATGTAAATAAAGTGACTATGATACAATGCAGTGTATTTCTTTCATTACAATACAATAGCACATTTATTATACATAGAATACGGTATGTTGTGTGTAGTTTTAAGGCTTATTTAGTTGAAAAGTATATTTTATGAAAACCCGGGAACGGATTATTCCCATTTTAATGGTTTCCTATGGGATTTTTTTTTTTTTAGATACACACTTTTCGCCTTACACACTCTGTCTGAGAACCAATTAAGTTCGTAAGTTGAGGTCTCACTGTACATAAATACTGTTTTCTAAGGTGCAGCGGAGTATAAGGCGCACCCCCGATGAATGGTGTATTTTTTAACTTCCTCCATTTACAAAGCGCACCTTCAATGAATGAAAAAGGTTTTCCAAATATATAATACAGAAATACCGTATTTTCTGGTGTATAAGGTGCACCTGAGTATAAGGCGCACCTTCAACGAATGAAAAATGTTTTCCAAATATAATATGTACTATAAATACCATATTTTCCGGTGTATACATCCAGCCAACCTCAAAATATCGTATTTTCTACACTATAGTTGCGAGACCTATTGTGGCTCAATATGATTTCACATATAAGGCGCACCTAGTGCGTAACGTACTTGGAAGTGTAAAAAAAAAAAAAAACACGAAACTCAATTTGCATCCTGTATCGGGTGTCAACGTGAAATTTGGAAGGTGCGCAAAATGCCAGTCAAGAGCGTTGGATAAGCGAGCTGGACCAACTTGAATTTTGGCCGAAACCCAAAAACGGAAAAGCCGAGATTGACAACTTGGCAAAGCTCAACGAATGCCATCAGCGCTCGTGTCAACCTGACGCTGATGAGCTTATCTATGGTTACATTCGAGAGAAACCTGTCGAGCCCTTCCCCGACACGCTGGAACTTTCTTCTTGTTAGCATAGCAACAAAATGCGCCGTGACCGCCGCAACAAGTTGGCTTGCACCGGCGGCCAACGGCGAGCGTATCGCGACGCAATCGCAACAAAAATGCAAGGAAGCTACCTGCGCAGTTCAAGCGTTTTTGCCTGTGACGAGAGAAACCAGCTTGGGACACACACGCACGCACTCACACATATACACACATGCACGCACTCACACATGCACACACATGGACACATATACATACACACACATATAAAAACATATGCAAACACACATGCACGCAAATACACACACGCACATACAAATACACACACACACATGCAAGCACATGCACACACATACACACACACACATATGCAAACTCACGCATACATGCAAGCACATGCACACACATACATATATACACACACATACACAAACATATAAATACATGTATGCAAACACACAAGCACACACATACATACACACACACACACACACACACACACGCACACACAAATACACACACACGCACCCACACAAATACACGCATTTACACACGTATGCGAACGCACATGCAAATACATGCTCACACAAAGATACACATAGGCACACACATTCACAAACACACACATAAAAAACACACATGTACATGCACACACATCCATACATACACACACTCATATACAAACATATACACACACATATGCAAACACACATGCACCCACATACATACACACACACACATATACACACATATGCAAACGGCCATACACATGTAAGTACATGCACACACAAACATACATATACACACACACATTTAGACAAGTGTAGTGATGAATGACATACAGAAGTCCTCCATCTTGGCACGTGGCCCGAGGCCACCTTGCATTTGCAATCCTGCACGCGCGCACACACACACACACACACACACACACACACACACACACACACACACACACACACACACACACACACACACACACACACACACACACAACCATTTTTTCCCTTTTTTTTCCTTGGTTGCATTACAGCAGAAACAAAAGAAGCGTCTGAATCAGCGGAATTCTTGCGAGCGTGTGTCCACATGATGACAGGTATTTCCACTTGAGGAGCAGAGCAACAATACCGAGCTGCGCGCTCGCTGTCACAAACTTCCTGCCCGAAGGGGTCAAAGGTTAAAGGCTTTTCACTCTCTTCCAGCAGCTCCGGATAAAGACAATAGACAATGGAACACGGGAGAGAAAAGAAAAGGTACCCCCTCGTCTCCACGATCTGCGAAATGCAGATGGAAGGGTGGGGGAGGGGTGTGCGACAGGGGTGGCCAAATATTTTTGAGGGATGAGTAGACGGGGGAAAAAAAACTGTTCGCCCTTTTGTTTTGTTTTTTTTTTTCCGTAAAATTTATCGCTTTTCCCCAAAAGTCATCCCAGGAAGCCATTTTAGATTGCTGGCATTGTTCTTCGGATTTGTTTTTCAAGTCGTCAAGGTAAAGTTTTGGGCGTGTCCAAACAGCCCTTTAACTCATCAATAGATACAGCAATCCACAATCAAAAACCCTCAAAAACTTAAGGATCATTTTTTTGTAATCAGCCATCAAGCTTACAGTGGCTAAAATTAATATTTTTGCCTCTAAAATGGAAGCTTTTTCATTGTCTTTTTTTTTTTTTTACTTTAGCGTTTACAAGACAAACCGCAAATTTCTATTACAGGTAATATCCGAGTTACGACCGGCGCGAGTTACGACCACGACTGCCAGACGTCCTCCTAATTTTTTTTTTAAATTCGACGCCTGGCACCGCAACGCGCAAGCAGCCGGCAACGCGTACTACAATTTTGGCCAGCCAGCATGTCACACGCTCGCGTAGCAATCTACTGCGTGACTCCACTCAATACAGTAGTTACACAGCGCAGATACCGTCTCGGCAATATCTGTAGTATTGTACACGGCTTTTTTTCCTTCGGCGCAGGGAGAGCAGGGTAAGTATAACATTAATAAATTAACTGTGCAGTGAACAGTTTTGTATATAGGTACATTTATACAGTAATTAAATCGATAATACGAAATATAAAATGTTAAAAACGACACTAAAAGGTAAGTATAAAATGTATAAATGAACTGTAAACAGTTTGGCATATAATAGTATTCAATAGAAAATGTTGCTTAAAAACAACAGATTGACATCGTATACTATCCTGTCGTGTAAACTTCACGTCGGCCATTTTGAATGGATTTCGATTTACCACCGTTTGACTTACGACTGTTTTGTCGGAACGGAACCAGGTCGTAACACGGATGTTACCTGTATTTCTATTCATGAATTTCAATGAATCCAAAATGGTTTATTTGTATTTTTCGGCAAATGTTCTCGTCCACCCTGCCTTCTTATTCTGCCCTTTTTTCATTCATTTTGCAGCCCAGGTCAAATACAGTAAAGTCTCGTTATATCGATATTCAAGGGAGTCCGAAAAAATATCGATATAACCGGGACTATCGATATATCCGACCCTGTTTGCATGTAATTTTCTCCGTGCGTGCATAGAAATAGTATCGATATAACCGGCACTATCGATATATCCGATATCGATATAACGAGACTTTACTGTATATGTATATATTTTTTCTGTATATCACCGGCCGATAAAAAATGAATATTGGGAAGCCATAGTTTGGACATCTTGTTACTGTTTCGAAGACGAGTGTGGCTTTTGCGCATTGAAAATTTTCAGGCCAGGTGCGGGCAAGACAAATGCATCTGAACGACATTCACCCCCCCCCCCCACACCTCCAAAGGACCCCTCTCCGCTAATCCTTCGGCATCACTCAACTGAATCTCACTTCTAATCCAAGCGCAGCGACCCTCTGACAAAGCGGCACTCGGTTGGTAACCTGACTCCCCCCCTCCCCATCGGGTGGGGGGGCCGAGTGATGAAAGAGGGCCACTTCACACCGACAATGGCGACCATTTTACAACTGGAGGCTTTTCTAAGGATGTGGTTGCGGGATCGATTCCCGGGGCGAGTTGATATTTTTTTGACAAAAAATCTCCGGGTAACGGTCAAAACTTACCACTTCAGCTGCACGGAAATACTTGGGGTTGACTTTGACGTGCACGACGCCCGTTTCCTGGCAACAGCCCACTTCGTGTTCGTTCTTGCCATTCCACCTGCAATAAATAAATAAATAAATAATGAATGAATAAGGGCGGCCCGGTAGTCAAGTGGTTAGCACACCGGCTTCACAGTGCAGAGGTCGCGCGTTCGTGTCCCGGTCCGGCCTCCCTGTGTGGAGCTTGCATGTTCTCCCCGGACCCGCGTGGGTTTTCTCCGGGTCCTCCGGTTTCCTCCCACACTCCACAAACATGCATGGCAGGCAGATTGACCACTCCAAATTGTCCCTAGGTGTGAGTGTGAGAGTGATTGTTGTATGTCTTTGTGTGCCCTGCGATTGGCCGGCAACCGATTCAGGGTGTCCCCCGCCTCGTGCCCGAAGACAGCTGAGATAGGCTCCAGCAACCCCCGCGAGCCTAATGAGGAATAAGCGCTACGGAAAATGAGATGAGAGAAATAAGTAAATAAGTGAGTGAGTAAATAAATAAATCAGTTAAAAAGTGAAAAAGTGAGGAAGTAAATAAATAAAAAAATAATAATGAATTAATTAATAAGTAAATAAATGAGTCAATAAGTGTGTGAGTAAGTAAATAAATATATAAGTAAGTAAATAAGTGTCATGATCTGTTTGGCGACCAACGGGTGGCGCTGTCGGACCCGCCTGGACCTGCACAGGTGCTGGTCGTCCCGATCAGTGGCGGACTGCCACGTTTGGATTGGCGACCAACGGGTAGCGCTGTCAGCCCTGCCTGGGGCCTCGTAGGTGCTGGTCGTTACAATCAGTGACACTCAAAAGGACTCCCGGCACGACCATCCGGTGTCAGGTCATTGTTTGTTGTATGATGTATGCTTTGTATGCAATTGTATGCATTGCATGCTGTGCATGTGTTTGTTTCAACTTGGCGGATTTTTAATCTTGGTTTTCTTTTGATACTTTGTATTTTTTTCTGTTCAGATGATTTTGATGTTTTAGATTTTGTTCCTGCAGACTTTATTTTAATACAATCTGTCAAACAGAACCTCCTGCTCCCTCCTGCCTGCTTTCTGTGATCCGCAACCGCCTTCACCACTTGGCAACACGTGACAGTAAGTAAGTAAGTAAGTAAGTAAGTAAGTAAGTAAGTAAGTAAGTAAGTAAGTAAGTAAGTGAGTAAGTGAGTGAGTGAGTAAGTGAGTAAGTGAGTATGTGAGTAAGTGAGTAAGTAAATAAATGAATAAGCGAATAAGTGAGTAAGTAAATAAATAAGTAAATAAATAAGTGAATACGTGAGTAAGTAAATACATGAATAAGGGAATAAGTGAGTAAGAAAATAAATAAGGAAATAAATAAGTGAATAAGTGAGTTAGTAAATAAATAAGGAAATAAGTAAATACATAAATAAATAAGCAAATGAGCGAGTGAGTGAGTAAGTAAATCAATAAATAAATAAGTAAATAAGTAAGGAATTAAATAAACAAACAAACAACTAAATAAATAAACATAATAATAATGAAGCATTCGACAATCACGCGACATTTACTGGACTGGACCCTCCGCATCCTGGCCACCACCTTCTCCAGCAACTCCCTTTAGGCAGGCGTGACCGATCCATGCGCACCAAATCCAGCAGATATTAAAAAATGCTTCTTCCCCCCCATCGCCATTAACTCTCTAAACCACAGGTGTCAAAGTCAAGGCCCACGGGCCAAATCCGGCCCGCCACATCATTTTTTTTTCGGCCCGCGAAAGCAAATCAAACTTGTTAAATTCCATGATGATTGCTAAAATCTGAGCCAAAATTTCATATTTTTGGATGTCAACCACAATAAAAGTCATTATTCTTGACTTCAGATTTGAAAACGAGTTATTCATTAATTTGCTGTGTGCTCTATATGTGATATTTGAAGGGATTTAAACATTCTAATGGGTTCCCCAAATTCATAACGGCCCTCGAGAGGAAACCATAACTACAATGTGGCCCGCGGCAAAAAATGACTTTGACACCCCTGCTCTAAACAGTCCCAAAACGATTCTGATTCTGATCTAAAATGGCGACCTGGTAAGTGCCACTGTCGGGATTACAGTCAAACTTTGGTTTTCAAACGACTCCTTTCTCCACCAATTCAGGTTTTGACCAATTTTTTGTTTTTTTTTTATGCCTCGGTTTACAACCAAAAATCAGTTTGTGAACTAATTGAGCGCACCTGAACGCATCACTCGACTTCCTCAGCTTCCTAAACATCACTTCCTGGTGTCGCGTCTCATTGTGACTGACACATTAATATTTTAACAGTCCAACCCTCGTTTTCGAACGTCCTTTTGACCAAAAATTTCATGATTTTTATTATTCGGTTTACAACCGAAAATGATTAGATTGCGAAGTGTTTCGGTTTTCCACCAAATGTTTTTTTTCAACAGGTTTCGGGAACGGATTATGGTCGAAAACCCAGGTTTGGACTGTAAGTGTAAATTTGGATTGTGTATAAGGTGATTTCTCATGAGGGAATTGATCAGGGTGCTTTAGAACTGGTGTTGTGCTTACACGATGGTCTTGCCCACATGTTGGAAGGCTTTTTCCACAAACTCCCTGACGCTGTGCACCTCCCCAGTTGCGATGACGAAATCGTCGGGCTCCTCTTCTTGCAGCATCAACCACATCGCCTGAAAGAGAGAAAAAGAGCTAATTTGGATTGAGATCTTTCTCCTGACTGTCAGGAAGTAATAGTCATAATAGTAGTAATAATAATAATAATAATAATAATTGGATTGGATATGCCTTTATTAGTCTCACAGTGGAGAAATTTACATTTCACAGCAGCAAAGTGATGAAAGTAGAAAAACGAAATACATGAGCTGCTGGAAAGGCAGCCACTCTCGCGGCGCCGTCTTGAAGTCAAAAGAACAAAAAAAAAACGAAATAACAAATAATATGACAGCATAGAGACAATATGACAAAACAAAGACACAGAGAGACATTCATTCTTCAGGACTTGCTGTACCCTCTTTGTGATGACACAGAATGATGAAACAGTTCTAGATGAAAGAGGAGAGGATCAAAGCGTCTTTCCACCAGTGGATCAGGGACATCATGGTGGAATGTGCATGTCAACTACAAGCTAAATGTTGAAATCAAACACGCAGCTGTAGCATCCATTGACGAAAAGAGATTGTCTCACATCTCCTGTTCCACATAAATCTGCTTCAATTCCAAGCCGCAACAGTAATAATAATAATAATAATAATAATAATAATAATAATAATAATAATACATTCCATTTACAAGTGCCTTTCAAAACTCAGTTTTTCTGTTGGTGAGCGGCAGCAGCCACATGCGCCAATGTTCACTCAACCCGTAAGTAACTCAAATAGATAGAAAGCGAGCCAGCTAGCTAATAGATAGCCAATAGATAGCTATTAGATATCTATCTAGCTAGTTAGATAGCTATATAGCTAATAGATACCTAGTTAGCCAGCCACCCAGACAGCTAACACATAGCTAGCTAGATAGCGAGTCAGCCAGCTAAGAGATAGCTAATACATAGCAAATAGATAGCTAATAGATCGCTAGCTAGATAGATAGATAGCCATATTGCTAATAGCTAGCTAGATGGCCAGCCAGCCAGCTACGAGATAGCTGATAGCTAATAAATAGCAAATAGATAACCAATAGATTGCTAATAGATAGCTAGCTAGATAGATAGAAATATAGCTAATAGATAGCTAGCTAGAAAGCTAGCCATTCATCCAGACAGTTAACAGATAGCTAGCTAGATAGCCAGCCGGCCAGTGAAGAGATAGATAATAGATAGCTAATAAATAGAAAGTAGCGAGCAAATAGCTAGCCAATAGATAGCTAGATAATTAGATAGATAGCCGTATAGCTAATAGATAGATAGATAGCTACATAGCTAGCCAGCCATCCAGACAGCTAATATATACCTATCTAGATAGCCAGCCAGCTAAGAGATAGCAAATAGATAGCTATCCAGCTAAATAGCCATATAGCTAATATATAGCTAGCTGAATAGCTAGCCAGCCACCTAATAGATAGCTAGCTAGATAGCGAGCCAGCCAACAAAGAGATAGCTAATGGATAGCAAATAGTTAGCAAATAGATAGCTAGCTAGGTAGCCAGCCACATAGTCAGCTAGATAGCTAGCTAGATCGCCAGCCAGATAGCCAGTTGGATGCCGAGATAAATAAAAAGAAGTGAAGAGAGGAAAAAAGAAATCAGAATAAATTCAAGAGAAAAGGCAAAAAAAGCTACATTGAAAATACAGCAAGTGACCTTCGGGGCCTGTGTTGCCCGTACCTCGCTTCAAACGTCATCACGAAAGCCCACGGGACGCATACTGTGGGAAAGGAGGGCCGAGCGAGCGCTCTCGTGGCACGCATCGACACACGGCGGCCATTGGGGCACACGTACAAACCCATTTTCACACTGGTGACATCCGAAAATAAACGCGGGGGGCAAAGGGCAAAGAACTGCTCCCTCTACAAAATCGGGGGAGGGGGATCATCATTTTTCACGACAGAAAAAATGGAAGGTCCACTTTCAAATTGGTCGAGATTTTTTTTATTATTCACGACAGTGTTTTGAAGACAGACGGCATTTTTCTTTTCATCGGAAATGGTTCATTTGGATCTTCTAAGGTAGCCCATCCATGGTTCTTTTGCACTAATAGTAATAGTAATAGCAATCGTAATAATAATACATTTTACAATAATAATAATAATAATAATAATAATAATAATAATAATAATAATAATAATAATAATAACAGTAACAACAACAACAATAATAATAATAATAATAATAATACAGTAAAGTCTCGTTATATCGATATCGGATATATCGATAGTCCCGGTTATATCGATACTATTTCTATGCACGCACTGAGAAAATTACATGCAAACAGGGTCGGATATATCGATAGTCCCGGTTATATCGATATTTTTTCGGACTCCCTTGAATATCGATATAACGAGACTTTACTGTAATAATAATAATAAATTTTATCATATTAATATATTTCATTTACAAGCGCCTTTCAAAACTCTCAAGGTCACTTTTAGCCACACGTGCCAGCGTTCACTCAACCCAGAGGTAACTCAAATAGATAGAAAGCTAGCCAGCTAGCTAATAGATAGCTAATAGCTAGCTAGATATTAGCCAATAAATAGCTAGCTAGCTAGATAGCCATATAAGCGACTTTAAAAGCTCTCAAAGACAGAAACATACAATGCAGCGTTACAATATTAGACCAGATATGGACAAACTACGGCCCGTGGGCCACATACGGCCCATTCGGCTTTTTAATCCGGCCCGCCGAACTTGTCCAAATTATAGCAAAAACAGTGTCTGATAGTCTGAAAATGTTAACGGACAAGTCAGACAACTCTGAAAAGTTGCCTGCCCGGCCATAAAGAAAGACGAGAAATCGCAAAAAAACATTGTCGCAAAGTATGTAGGTTTTTCTTAAATTAAGGCTGTACCTACCACAAACGCTATGTTGCTTAATTTACGGAAAATATCCGTTGCCGAAGGTTTTATTGCAGTTGTCCTTTGCCGTCTTTGTGCACAATGCAGTGTTTGCGTTGCATTGTCTCCTACGGGCCACTGAGCGCCTTTCATAACTCTCAAGTACACTTTACAGTCATGGTTTAATGTAAATTTACCTTTTATAGCGACACATATTTTGTGAGCTTCTTTTGAATCTTTCTTCTGGGGCTAAGGTACTGTGCATCTACTTTGGAAAATGATATGCAAACGCGTTCTTGGGAAAGTCCGAAGCAGGAAGCAGGCTTCTGATTGGCTGATGTGCCGGGTATGCAAATTTCAACTGTAGGTAGCCTATGTTTGTGTGCTTGGCAACGATACACGTGTACTGTTTGCGCATGAAGGCGAGCGAGGGCGTCCGTGGCGAGTTTGTCGAGTGCGCGGTCAGGACAATCCATCCACGATTTTGCGGAGTTTAACACAAGTAGATATTATTGAGCTTGAGTATTTCGTTGTGTAATAATATGTATTGAATTTTGAATGTGATTCTTTTCTTCAATAAATGTTGATTTCTTTAAGTTTCCACTTTCGATTGAAACTTATTAAAAACAGACGCAATCTTGATAAATCACGGTGCGTATGTTATTTTAATCTATTTACATTTCCTCCTCCCAGTATCTGCAAAATAGTATGTAAATGCCATATCTTGCATATTCCTTGAGACAAATTTATGAACTGATTTTTTTCACATTTGAAAGACTGTTAATAAATCAATCAAAAAACATCCCTTTCATCCCTTTGCTGCATCTCCACTGCGAGACTAATAAAGGCAAATCCAATCTAAATTGGGTTGTAGTGTTCTTACTGTGCTATGAGGTTTGCACACACGACATTTAAAGGACAACCGACATCACTTTTTTGTTTCCTAACTGACATCAGAAAAAATGTTTTATAGCATCTAAAATAGCCAAAACATGCAGTATGATATTTTTAGTCAAATGAAAAACCCCAATAAAAAATTTGAAACCGGAAGTGGCCAGTTTCAGAAGGTCCCGCCCCTTTGTTCGTGGTGTCACGCCAAGACGTCTTGCCTTGCTCCAGAATCAAAACAATGGCTTCAGATTCAGAGAAGATGCTTTCCAGTTATGAATATGATTCAAATAGTTCTGAAGAGGAAAGCATACATGTTTGCAATCGATTAAATAATTTATTCCGTGTCATTTTGAGGCATCAGGATGGGGGGGGGGATGTCGCACCCAAAAAAGGCAGAAGATGGCGACAAAGCTCCATGTGGAAATGGCTCAACATTTTTGTCACAACACACAAGGATTCACCATCGCTTTATTTATGTGTTTTCCTTCTAATTTCGCCATCAACACGGATCAACACGAAGTTTTCAGACCAAATAAAGTACCGCAAAATACATTGCGTGATCAAAGGACTGCTACAGTGTGTCCTTTCTCGGCCAGGGGCGATCCTTCAGTGACGTGACGTGAGGACTCGTCACCAACTCAAAAACAAATCTTCCGGAATATTCAGCGCGAGTCTTAAAACGTAAAATATAGCTATATGCGGTGGAATCTTTGTAAAATACACTCAATAGAAGTCATTTGAAGCGATTTGACAAATTATAGACACAACTTGTCCGGAGACGTCGGTTGTCCTTTAATGCAAACATTCCCTCCAAATGCTCCTGGCCCGGCCCCTCCGTCAAATTTTAGAACCCATTGTGGCCCGCGAGTCAAAAAGTTTGCCCACCCCTGCAATAGACTATACTGGCTATATGAAACAAAAGTAGCCTCAAAATGGCGGCGAGTCAGCAAAGTGTTCAATGATAAATGGCCTTTGGCGGTCATCGACAATCGGCGATTATTTTGCGGCTTTTCGTTCGCATTTCGGTCACTCCGAGTTTTATCTCCGTGGCGACGGCATTATTACTACGACAAGTACAATTACGTCTCATAAAGGACAAACGAGTCAAAGGCTAATCACGGCTAGCGTGTGTTTGGTGAGCTGACAATCGCGAGCGATCAATCACATACTGTAAAATCAATTTCTGAAAAGAAAAAAAAACACAATGGTTTGAAGACGCCGCTAAGCGATCTGCTTTCAATCGCGCAGTTCATTGTGCTTCAGTCGAGCTAATCGCATCCAGGGGCATTTGGCTCCGAGCGCGGCGTTGTCTGGATCGCGTGTTCTGAAGCCCCCCCGCCCCCCTACTTGATATGAAAGAAGCAAGACTGGAAGAAGTCTGGGTATTCCCGCTTTTAATTTTCCGAAATTATTTGTGACCGCAAAGCCACTTTAGCCTCCCTCCCGCCACATTTTTTCCACCAGTATTGGCTCTTGTGTTTTGCGACTCCCCCGCGCCAGGTCTATCTTGTACGCTTTGGTAACAATCGATCAATAGAGCGGAGGTTGAACCCCTTGGCGCCTGACCGCGAGATGACCCCCCACCCCCCGGCATGGGAGAAGCGTGGGCTCTTGCGCAGCGGCTGACGGCGCAGACAATTAAGGACACAGGAGACGGAACAGAAATACGCTTGGATGATAATCAAGCGCGCCTCAGGCATCAATACAA
Organism: Hippocampus bargibanti; assembly: GCF_051943395.1. Classification (NCBI taxonomy): domain Eukaryota; kingdom Metazoa; phylum Chordata; class Actinopteri; order Syngnathiformes; family Syngnathidae; genus Hippocampus; species Hippocampus bargibanti. The sequence continues at coordinate 6,993,714 of NC_142740.1, forward strand.
TGCATTTGACGTTTATGATGAAAATAGATTAAATTAAAGTGATGGTCGCTCAGATAAAATGCAGGATTTTTTTAACAGGAAATTAAAAATAAATAAATACATAAAATAAAATAAGACGAAAATAAATAATAATAAAAATACAATAAAATAAAAATAAAAGTACAATACAATACAATAAAATGAACATAAAATAAAGATAGAATAAAAATAAAATACAAATAAAATAAAGATAAAACAACATTAAAAAATACAACGAAAATAAAGAACATAAAAATCAAATCAAATCAATTAAAAATAAAATAAAGAAAAAAAGAAAAAAAAGATAAAAAATAATATAATAAAATAAACATAGAATAAAACAGAAACATAGAATAAAACAGAAACAAAGATAAAAGTAAAATAAAGATAAAATTAAAATAAAATAAAACAAAGATAAATTAAAAATAAAATACAACAAAAATAAAGATACAATAAAACAAAATACAATCAAAATAAACATAAAAATAAAAATAAAAATAAAAATAAAAATACAATAAAACAAAATTCAAAAAATTAATATTCAAAAAAATTAAATTAAAATTAAAATTAAATAAACCAACCACCCCAAAAAGGTCCATGTTAATCATTATTTTCTGAAAAGTTGAAAGATCCCATTCGGTCTTGGGACGCTTGAGCATAAAACGTGCCACTTGCTAAGAAGATATGAAGAGAAGAATCAACTCATTCCAGATGGCCCGTCACGTAATACGCAAGCAAAGTGGTGGTGGAAAATCCCCCCCCCCGTTACAAAGCAAAAGGAAACCTGCTGACTCAAATTAGGGCTCGTATCTGTCGCGGAGCGCCGATGTCAAACTCAAGTCAACAAAATGAAAACCCGATCGCGAGCACGAATCCCCGATGAGATGCCGAGATGAATGTAGCGCAATGTCGAAATGGACATAGGTGCTAATGCAACGATAAAAATACTACTACTACTACTACTACTACTACTACTACTACTACTACTTTTCACCCTTTTTTTGTCCTTAACCATAATGTCGTCAGATTTTTCTTCAACGTGCTTCTACTCTTTTCATTGTTCAGCCTCCATTTTGCTTTTTGCGTTTGCAAGCTGCGCTGGAGCTGTGCTGGCTTTCTCTCCTGTTGAGTTTTGACCAAAAAGGGACTTGTTGAATTAATTTCTTGTCAGGCGCAGACAGTGTGGATGTGGACTTGAAGACAGATGTGTTTCTATTTACAGTATGAGCTCACCCCCCCCTTGAAAGACCACAGACATACGTGGCAGTACCCCGGGGTCAGGTGGGAATGACGCAGGAATGGCGGCACCTCTGGCGTGTGACTTTCTTTTTTTCAAGCTAATTTAACGGCAGAGGTCAGCCGCGGATGACGCTTGTGGCTGCTTACGGTGCGCTAGGCATTTTTTTTAATATTCAAAATTGTGTGTGCGCCTGGGGGGATATTATACACATGAGGTCACATCCAATTTTGTAATCAAGTAACTAACCTAATAACTAACTTACAAACCAACCAACCAACTACATAGCTAACTAACCAACTAACTAGCTAGCTAAATAGAGAACTAACCATCTAACTAAGTACCCAAATAACCAGCCAACCAACTCACTAAATAGCTAACTAACTAGCCCCTTAAATAACTAACTAATAAATTAAGTAGACAACTAACCAGCTCAGTAACTGATGGACTAACTAGATAGCTACTAACTAACTAGCTACCTAACCAACTAACTAGCTCAGTAACAAACTGGATTTCAACTAACTAGAAAGCTATATAGGTACCCAATCAAACACCTAACAAACTAACTAATTAATTAACTAACTACCCATTTAACAAACTAACTATCTGACTACCTATCTAATTAGGTAAGTAACAAACTAGCTATGTACCTAACTAGAAAGCTTTCGATGATAAGGTTTCTTCAGCCGTCATCTGTACAAATTTGACGGTGTCGGACGTTTCGCCTCCTATCCAAGAGGCTTCGTCAGCAAACCAAAGTCTGACAGGTCGTATCGGCCCTATTTATATATCCCTAATGTCCAGACATGGCGGCGCCGGACACAACTATGATAGGGGTAAAAGAAGCGATTCTTACAAAACAACAAAATCCTTCATTAAACCGGTCTGGTGGGGTGAGGTTCAATTTGGATCGTTCATACAATAGCCTGCTTAGGCAAAACAGGTTAGGCAACTTTCGTAATGCTGATGAGGGTCGTAATGCTGATGAGGTGATACCGGTGGGAGTGGGGCAAATAGGCCAGTCGTTAGTCAGGAATGTAGGAACAATCAGTGGGGCCACAGGGAGAGGTCCTCTGCTCCCCCCAACCTGAGAGTAGGGACCTATCATAGCTGTGTCCGGCGCCGCCATGTTTGGACATTAGGGATATATAAATAGGGCCGATACGACCAGTCAGACTTTAGTACGCTGACAAAGCCTCTTGGATAGGAGGCGAAACGTCCGACACCTTCAAAAAGTACAGATGACGGCTGAAGAAACCTTATCATCGATGGACCACGCCTGTACGACTGAGAGCTTACACAGACGTAACTAGAAAGCTGTATAGATAACCAACAAACGAACTAACTACCCACTTAACTAACAAACTATCTATCATACTACCTAACTAACTAGCTAAGTAACAAATTAGCTATGCACCTAACAAGAAAGCTATGTAGCTAACCAACTAATCAACAACTAACTACTTAACTATCTATCATACTACCTAGCTAAGTGACAAACTAGCTGTTACGAACTAGAAAGCTATATAACTACACAACTACCTAACTAACTACCTAACTACCTACCTACCTACCTACCTACCTAACTAACTAACTAACTAACTAACTAGCTAGCTAGCTAACTAACTAGCTAACTAACTAGCTAACTAACCAACCAGCTACCTACATCGCTAAGTAACAAACTTGCTATGTAACTAACTGGAAAGCTATATAGCTAACCAACTAACTAATTATTTAAATGCTAAGTAATTACTTATTTAGTTATCTAACTAAATGTATTTATTTATGAGTTTATGTATTGATTTATTTGTGCTGTAAGCCTCCAGTACACATCCACAGTCGTCGCCCGGGATCGATTAAAATCCAGAAGTAATGTTCTCGTTTTGGAAATAAATTAGACTTGTCATTAAAAAGGGACCAGTACATGTCGTCGGTTGTAAAACTGACAATTCTGATGCTAAAAGAACAAATAATTAAATTACATTAAATAAACGTTGTTCTAAGTTCGACGTGACTCGCCTTTTCAGCACTTTTCTTGCGGGGTATTCCCAAGATGTTACGACTTGGAATACTGTTTTTTTCCAGAGGGAAGTCATCTTCCCAGCGTTCGCGTCTCTTTCGCCGATCGCGCAACGCTAACGCTAACCTCCCTCTTATTGGAAATGGCGGGATAGCTCGCAGAGGAAACGCTTGGGATGTTCATCAGATATTCCCGGAACAAAAGCGAGCGTGCAAGACGCGACGGTCAAAGGATAAGACGGGAACGGACCAGATTTTCGGCGGAGTTTGGATTTGGCTCCGAGAGGACGTCTCAAGTGTGTTGTGACTTGCCAGACATGAAGGAGCTGACATGGGAAAGACGCCATTTTGTGGGCTGGGCTGCTCACGTGCCTGCTGTGTATGTGTGTGTGTGTGTGTGTGTGTGTGTGTGTGTGTGTGTGTGTGTGTGTGTGTGTGTGTGTGTGTGTATGTGTGTGTGTGAAGGCCTTCCAAAGTGTGCACCTGCGTCATATAAATCTGGCAGGGGGCTTCCTCCCATCACCATCTAACATTTCCAATGAGAGTCGCAAGGAGGGTTGGCGGTGGGGGGGGGGGGGGACGTGGCTACCGTACAGAGTCCTAATGCAGCACAGCTGTCTGGACGTGCGTGTATGTGCGCGAAAAAAGCGCAGACGAGTGTGTGTGAGTGTGTGTTTGAGGTTTTGTTGCTCATGTGATTTTTTTTGAGTGTAGGAGATTATATATATATATATATATATATATATATATATATATATATATATATATATATATATATATATATATATATATATATATTGTGATGTCATGAGAGGCTGTGTCCTGGAGGGCAAATACATCCCCCTAAGATGGCTCCACCCAGAGAGAGTCTTGGCCCCACCTGGTGGAAGGCAGCAATTAAACCCACACACCTGCAGCTGATCAGGGCTTGATTGGAAAGCAGGGCTCTTAAGGCAGAGAGCCTCTGAGTGTGCAGCGTGGGGAAAGACAAGCTCGATTGCTGTGCTCTGTGGAGAAGTTGATTGCTGCGTGGAACTCATTGCCAGTTGGGAAGGTGGCTAGGCTACATGAGGAGGACATCAAGAGGGGTGAGGCCTAGAGACTTTTGGAAAAGAACTCCGTCTTCAGTTTTACCTCAGAAGAGACTTTATTTGGATTTAAGTATCAGAAGAGACTTTATTTTGCTAAGTATTGGAAGAGACACTATTCAAACCTTTGTTGCTTGTGAATTCCCCCTGGAACCCTTGATTAAAACCTTTTGTTTGTATCCAAACCTGTCGTCCATTGCACTTCTTGTCCCGTCCCGCTGAGAGCCAGCCTCTCATGATATCACATATGGTGGAGGATGCGGGCATTGGACAAGCGTTAGTTAGTGCATGGACATTGATGGGTTGTGTTATGTTTTTTCTAAATTGAAAAATCCTCAATTACAACAATGGAAGACATTTTGAAAACCCTGCTTGCAAGTCAGGAAGCCCAATATCGGGCCAATTTGGCTCTCCTGGAGGAGCAAAAGAGAGCCAATGAACTGAGGGCAGAGGAATTGCTCTTGCAGAAACAAATGGCCGCCAACAATATTCCCTGGGTGAAGGCGGGGGATTTTTTAGCCAAGATGGGGGCGACGGATGATGTTGAGGCGTACCTGCATACGTTTGAAGCAACCGCCACTCGAGAAAAGTGGCCCAAGCAGCAGTGGGTGGGATTGCTTGCACCCTTCCTGACAGGGGAATCGCTGAATGCTGTCCTGGACTTGACCGCAGACAGAGCAGAAGACTACGACTATTTAAAAGCTGAAATTCTCAGCAGACATGGGCTCACCAAGTTCGGGATGGCACAGCGCTTCCACACCTGGACTTTCAGCCAGACCAACCTCCACGGGCACAGATGCACGAATTGGCCCGCATCGCCCGGAAGTGGCTGGAACCGGAAAGGAGCACGGCAGCTGAGGTGGTCGAGGCCATTGTCGTGGATCGCTTCTTACGAGCCCTGCCCTATGAGGCAAAAAGGATAATCAGTCAGCAGTCGCTGACTACTGCGTGTCAAACAGTGGCAGCGGTGGAGCAGTACCAGGCCACAGCGGAGATGCTGCGAACGACCAAGAGGGAAACCGGCAACACATCCCCATCCCGGACTGAAATGGCCCGCCCAAAGTTGCCCAAGCCCGCCAAGATTGCTCCAGGTAGTGTCAGAAGTCCACCCAGGCAGTGGCGGACGCCCAGTGGCACCGAAACCAGACGATGCTACAGATGCGGAGAGACGGGACACATCTCATGGCAGTGTGGAAAACCAGCGGAAGAGTCCATGCCGACCGCTGACTCTTATAGTGCCCACCCTGCTCACTATGCCTCCCTCCTGGGGGGTAGTGAAAGCGCACTAACAAGACCCCCCACCTGCCCAGTAACGGTGAATCAACAGGATGTTGAAGCCCTGCTGGACTCCGGAAGCCTGGTCACCTTGGTGATCCAACCAGGTTATCTCCGGAGAAAACCCTTCCAGTCTCCTGCGTCCACGGAGACACCAGAGAGTACCACACTACGGAACTCACCATGACCACAACCAAGGGAATCATCCGCACGGTAGCTGGTGTGGTTGACTCTCTCCCTGTCCCCCTCCTGATTGGACGCGACTGCCCGGCCTTTCACCCCCTGTGGAGAGAAACACAGGAAAGACTGGCCCGACTACCTCGGAAGGGGAGAGGTAAGACGCGTGCAGCGAATACTCAAGCCTACCCCTCTAATTCACTCTCCCCAGCATGTGCCCTCCTAGGGACAGCAAATGCACCACCGGAGACGGAGTCTGGCCCAGAGACCGCCGAGGAAACTCCAGCGCCAGAAAATCTCCCGGCTTCCAGTGGTGATGAGAACCCAGGGACCCAGAAGCTGCTTCCTCTAACAGGCCGGTATGGTACCGCCCAATTACAGGATCCTACCCTTGCCAACGCCATGAAGAATGTGCAGGTTTTAGAGGGTGTAGTACTGGGGGAAAGGACAAGCCCCACATACCCCCATTTTGCGGTTGATCGGGGGCTATTATACCAGGTTACGAAGCAAAATGATGAAGTACGCGAACTACTTCTTGTACCACAACCACACCGAGCTACAGTACTGGACTTGGCACACACACACCTGCTAGGGGGACACCTAGGGGTGGAAAAGACAAAAGAGAGAATCTTTCAACGGTTCTTCTGGCCAGGGGTGCACAAGGATGTGGAGAACTATTGTCGTTCTTGCCCCAAGTGCCAACAGGTGGCGCCCAAGCCCACATACAGAAACCCGCTAATTCCCTTACCCATCATTGAGACCCCGTTTCAGAGGCTTGGGCTGGACATAGTCGGACCCCTACCAAAAAGTGCTAGGGGACACCAGTATATTTTAGTAATGATGGATTATGCCACCCGGTTCCCAGAAGCTGTCCCCCTCAGAAAGGCTACCACAAAGCAGATCGCAAAGGAACTGTTTGCTCTCGCCAGCCGGGTAGGGATCCCAAAGGAGATACTGACCGACCAGGGAACCACCTTTATGTCCAAGGTCATGAAGGACCTGTGTGCCCTGCTCAAGGTCAAGCAGCTGAGAACCTCCATCTACCACCCACAGACAGATGGATTGGTAGAGCGATTCAACAAAACACTCAAGGCCACGATGAGGAAAGTTATCAACGAAGATGGCCGAAACTGGGATCAACTGCTCCCATACTTGCTGTTTGCCGTGAGGGAGGTACCACAGTCTCCTACCGGTTTCTCACCCTTTGAGTTGTTGTACTCTTACAGGCCCCGGGGACTGCTGGATATCGCCAAAGAGGCTTGGGAAGAGCAGCCGTGCCGACAACGTACCCTCATTGAGCATGTGGGGGACATGCGGGAAAGGATGAAGGCCATTTATCCCATAGTGCGAGAACACATGGAAGCGGCCCAACGACAGCAGCAAGCCTCCTACAATAGACCTGCCCAGCCTCGAGAGTTCAAGCCAGGCAACCGAGTGCTGGTCTTGGTACCAACCGTGGAGTGCAAGTTCCTGGCATCCTGGCAGGGGCCCTTTGAGGTCATCGAACGCGTGGGGGAGGTAAACTACAAGGTGAGGCAACCTGGTAAGAGGAAACCTGAGCAGATTTATCACGTTAACCTCCTAAAGAAATGGCATGCCAGAGAGGCGCTGTTTAGTTGCCTACCCCCCAGCGAGGCGAAGGAACCGGCCAGAGAAGACGTCCAGACGGGTCCAAATTTGTCCCCACACCAACGCCAGATGACCCTCGAATTGGTTGAGCGGAACCAAGACGTCTTCTCCTCCATACCTGGACACACGGACGTGGTGCAACACGAGATACGCACCACACCTGGAAAAACAGTCCACCAACGTCCATACCGGGTGCCGGAGGCCCGTAAGGCAGCTATTCAGGAGGAGATACGGAAGATGCTGGAGCTTGGAGTAATCGAGGAGTCCCAAAGTGCGTGGGCGAGTCCGATCGTGTTGGTCCCCAAGCCAGACTGGTCAATACGATTCTGTAATGACTATCGGAAGTTGAATGAGGTGTCTGAATTTGATGCATACCCGATGCCTCGTGTTGATGACCTTATTGACTCCCTGGGACAGGCACGCTTCATCACCACTCTCGACCTCACAAAGGGTTATTGGCAGGTGCCCGTGACCCCGGCATCAAAGGAGAAGATAGCCTTCGCCACACCTGAGGGGCTCTACCAATACACCAGGCTTCCGTTTGGTCTCCATGGAGCACCCACCACGTTTCAGCGCCTAATGGACCGGATTCTCACCCCCCACAAGAGGTACGCAGCAGCATACTTAGATGATGTCGTCATACAGAGTCCCGACTGGGAGAGTCACTTACCCCGAGTGCAAGCTGTGATTGACTCCCTCAGTAAAGCAGGTCTCACAGCGAACCCGAAAAAGTGCAGGTTGGCATTTGGCGAGACCAACTGCCTGGGCTACACTATAGGACGGGGGCTGGTGAAGCCTCAAGAAGCAAAATTACGGGCTATACAAGATTGGCCCCAACCCCTTACCAAGAAGCAGGTGAGGTCATTCTTAGGCATGGCTGGCTACTATAGACGCTTTATCGCTGACTTTGCTACTATAGCAGCCCCCATGACAGAATTGACGACCAAAAAACACGATTGGTGAAATGGAGCCCAGAGGCCGAAATGGCCTTCGCCAATCTAAAACAGGCGCTATGTTCCAGTCCGATCCTGGTGGCACCAGACTTCAGCAAGGACTTCATGGTGCAAGCGGATGCGTCAGAAGTTGGTCTGGGGGCTGTACTCTCGCAAGTACATGGAGGAGAGGAACATCCCATCCTGTACCTTAGCAGGAAGCTGTTGCCCAGGGAAAAGAATTATTCCACCGTGGAGAAGGAGTGCCTTGCCATTACATGGGCGCTGGAGTCATTGCGCTTCTATCTCCTGGGAAGACGCTTCACGGTGGTCTCTGATCATGCTCCTCTCCAGTGGATGGCCAGGAACAAGGAGACCAACAGCAGAGTAACCAGGTGGTTCTTGAGCCTGCAGGCCTTTAACTTCTCTGTTGTCCACAGGGCTGGCAAGCGCTAAGGCAATGCGGATGCCCTCTCCCGAAGGGAGGCCTTCCTGGCCTGTTTCGCATCCTTCACCCCGCCGAGGACGTCGGTCTCAAGGGGGGGATGTGTGATGTCACGAGAGGCTGTGTCCTGGAGGGCAAATACATCCCCCTAAGATGGCTCCACCCAGAGAGAGTCTTGGCCCCACCTGGTGGAAGGCAGCAATTAAACCCACACAGCTGCAGCTGATCAGGGCTTGATTGGAAAGCAGGGCTCTTAAGGCAGAGAGCCTCTGAGTGTGCAGCGTGGGGAAAGACAAGCTCGATTGCTGTGCTCTGTGGAGAAGTTGATTGCTGCGTGGAACTCATTGCCAATTGGGACCACACGACTGGACACTGGATTTGAACCTAGCTAAGGTGGCTAGGCTACATGACGAGGACGTCAAGAGGGGTGAGGCCTAGAGACTCCGTCTTCAGTTTTACCTCAGAAGAGACTTTATTTGGATTTAAGTATCAGAAGAGACTTTATTTTGATAAGTATTGGAAGAGACACTATTCAAACCTTTGTTGCTTGTGAATTCCCCCTGGAACCCTTGATTAAAACCTTTTGTATGTATCCAAACCTGTCGTCCATTGCACTTCTGGTCCTGTCCCGCTGAGAGCTAGCCTCTCATGATATCACACACACACATATATATATATATATATATATATATATATATATATATATATATATATATATATATATATATATATATATATATATAATTTCGTTGTATCACTGTATATACAGTGATACCTTGGCTTACGAACTTAATTGGTTGTCAGAAAGTTTGTGTAAGGCGAAAACTGTGTATTCCAAACATTAATTTCCCATAGGAAACCATTAAAATGAGAATAATCCGTTCCCAGGTCCCCATAAAACATAATTTTCAACTGAATAAGCCCTAAAACTACACACAATATACCTTATTTTATGTATAATAAATGTGTGATGATATTGTAATTAAAGAAATAAATTGTACAGTATAATAAAGTCGATTTATTTACCTATATAAATATATTTTGTGCATGTTTTTTTGTTTTTGTGTATGAGTTTTTGTTTGTGTACTCCTATGTGTGTGTGTGTGTGTATGTGTGTGTGTGTGTGTGTGTGTGTGTGCGCTTGCGTGTTTGATGTTTTGTTGCTTGTGTGATTTTTTTTGTTGTGTGTTTTTTACATTTATGATCGTTACATTTTAAAGGTAACTGTTAATGCTAACATCAGCTTGTGATATTTAACCTAACATTTGTATGTACAGTGATACCTCAGTTCTCGACCATAATTCGTTCCAGGACCCTGTTCGAAAAGCGATTTTTTTTCGAACACTGAAACCATCTCTTTGCTCCTGTCACTGCGAGTTGGCCACCCTCCACCAACTGTCAATTCTCTAATCACGGACACGGGGCATTTATACGGTTCGCGATCAATGTTCCCTCTAATTTTTCATGTGTCTGAGCAGACACACAAGCTCCCTGAGCACACTGAGGACCACTGTGAGCAACATCAGATGTGTACGCTGTGGCCACACACCAGTACCAGTATCATGGCGCATATGGGCAGGGCACATTCGTGCTGTTCTGCTCCGATTGGCTGCGTAGCGTCCGTGAACTGTACTGCATTATTGGCTGGACACCTGTCACCCATTGAGTTACATTGCAAAATGTGCGCTGCATAGATGTTCTTGTGCGCTGAGTATGTGCAAGCGGTGCGCGATTGCGCACGCGCGCAGCTTAGAGGGAACATTGTTCGCGATCACCTCGCCAATGCCGGATGAGTGACTCAACTCGCCACCGTACCTGGGCTCTTCCTTCGATGCGCGAGTGTATCCGGTCCGAGGTATTTTCCCTGCGTCCCGTAAATTTATGTCATCTTCCAGGATTGCGTCATTTTGCACCCTCGTATGCCATTTGCTTTTTGCCGTAGTAAGCGGGTCGGATCACCCCCTGCCTTCTTACTCGCTGTGTTTTCTTTTATTTGTGAATAAACACCCTGCTTGGTTAATACGTGTCTGCTTTGGGATCCAAAACATTCCACTACGTTCCGACGAGTCAGCTGCCGTCACTCTCGCTCGGAACGTGACAGCTACGGATGACTCAGCTACAGGATGTTCTTTTCTCTTAAAATATCTATCCAATGACACTTGCTATCACTCCCACAGCCACATCATTAGATTTCACAGCCTCCTTATTCTTTAATATCGTACTGATCGTAGATTTCGCCATGCTGTATTCCCTCGCCAGATCAGACACTCGCACACCTCCTTCATATTTTGCGATTATTTCTTTCTTAAATGCAATAGTTGTACGCACTACTTTTCTTTTGTCACTTTAAGCAGCATTTACTTTCTTTGGAGGAATGATTAGGGGCTAAAACTCTTCGTACACCTATATTAAACGCTAGAGCAAAACGCAGCACGTCCGCAAGCGACAACAGTTGGTCACGGAGAGAGCGATACACCCGTACGCCGCTCAGCACCTCACCCTCGCGTACGCTATCACGCGTTGTATTGGCGTTCGAGCAAGAATATCTCGAATATTTTGTTCGAACTCCGATTTGTTCGAACTGTGAGGCGTTCGAGAACCGAGGTACCACTGTATGTGTGTTTGAAATTTTGTTGCAAATGTGGCTTTTTTGAGTGTGTATGAGTTTTTGTATTTTGTGTGTGTGTGTGAGAGAGAGAGAGAGAGAGAGAGAGAGAGAGAGAGAGAGAGAGAGAGAGAGAGAGAGAGAGAGAGAGAGAGAGAGAGAGAGAGAGAGAGAGAGAGAGAGAGAGAGAGACAGCATTGTGGTTTCATGGACCAGGCTATTCTCTGTATTCAAGACGTTGCCATTTGAGCGTCCATATTTTTTGGGGGAGGGAGAGGAAATGTGTCCTTTTTTATGACAAGAGAAAAAAGAAAAAGAAATTTGGCATTTAAAATATGACACCCTCCTAGCCCCTGAAAAAAAAATCAGCAGTACAAGTCTTGTCAAACAGCGTCGACATATTGCCAAGGATGTTTGATGTTATAAGTGGGAAAGATGGGGGAGGGGGAAGGATTTATGTTGGACATTCTGACAGAAGATTTACACCCGTCTTTTTATTTTCAGTCAACAAAATGGGCTAAGAAAGCAGTTCAGCGTACGGAAAAGGCGTTTTTTTATTGGCTTGTTTTTCAACGCCAAAAGTCTTCAATGTCAGTCCAACTGAAAGACGACCAAAACAATTCGGCCAAGCCAACAAGTTTTTTTTAATGCTCAGTCATCCATCCACTCGGCGATGAAAAAAATCCCAAAGAAACCCAAAGAAAGTTTTTCTGAATGCCAATAAAATTCATTTTCACTTTTTATGGCAAAAAAACAGTTATTTGTTGTTTTTTGCAGCTATTTGGGATGATAATAATGATCATGATTTTTAACTCATTGACTGCCAGATGGTGTGCAAATAGGTGTCCACTCCAGTGCCAGGATTTTTGTCATTATCACTGGAATTGGAGGACCCAGAGAATATTGAGTTTTAGGACTACATAAATATCCAATTCAGCGTAAGAAACCTTAGATTGTCTTTTTTCATTAAAAAAAGTTAATTCTTAAGTGATATGGGTGTGGAGTTATCTGAGCTTGAAATTGGGGCAGAAGTACAAAATCCAATACAATACAGACACATTGATTTATAAAGCGCTTTAACAACAGCTGAAGCAATATCAAAGTTTTAATATTTATTTGTTTGTTTATTTATTTATTTATTTCACTCATTGACTGACAGATGATGTGCAAAAATGTGTCCACCCCAGTGCCAAGGTTTTTGTCACTGTCACTTGAATTTCAGGACCCACCGAATGTTGACTTTTAGGACGATATAAACATTCAATACGGCGTAAGAAACCTTAGACACTCTTCTTTCACCAGAACTAAAGAGTTAATTCCCAAGTTATATGGGTCTGGAGTTATCTGAGCTTGAAATGGGGCTAGAAGTACAAAATACAATAAAATCAGAATCAGAATCAGAATCAGAATCATCTTTATTGCCAAGTATGTAGGACACACAAGGAATTTGTTTCCGGTAGAACACGCTGCACTAGTATCGTTGTCAAAAAAAACTGCTAAGTGGCACTATACAGTTCCATTTTGGCTACTGTTGAAAGAGTTCAAAGAGTTAATGGCTTGGGGGAAGAAGCTGTTTAAATGTCTGCTGGATTTGGTGCGCATGGATCGGTAGCGCCTGCCTGAGGGGAGTAGCTGGGCAGGGGCGGAGGGTATATTTACATTGTTACAATCATATTTATTTATTTATTTCATTTATTTATTTATTTATGTTCGGATTAAATTCTTGTTCGTCTTTCCTGGTTCGGTTTTGTCAGAAGTTCAGTGATAAAAATATCAGCAACGACGATAGATGGTGAACAAAAAACTACTTTATTCTAATGAGACAGAAAAGGCACTTCTCGTCTCGGTGGGACGAAGACATGAGCACACGGACAAAGATAGGATACAAAGAGAACGAGCTCCCGCTCTGACAAGTTTTTAAACATACACAGTGGCGATCTGTTGTCCAATCAGTTGCGGACAAGTCGATCTTCCCGTCCAATCGGTTACGAACAACTCTGTGTTGGGAGGGTCTTAGATTGTAGTTGGAGCTGTTGCTTCTTTGCAACGACTATTGAACTAATAAGATTGATAATGCTATTAGACTGAAATTAAACGTGCACTAATCATAATGTATACTAAGCTAAACATGAAAGAACATAATATGTTTACTAATGTGCATAAACACTCTATCAATTTATCATGTATCAATTTATCTATTTATTTATTTATCTCATTGACTGCCAGACATGTGCAAAAATGTCCAGTTCAGTGCCAGGGTTTTTGTCATTCTCACTCAAATTGCAGGACCCACAGAATATTGAATTTTAGGACTACAGAAACATTCAATTCAGCTTAAGAAACATTAGACACACTTCTTTCATCAGAGAAAAAGTTAATTCCTAAGTTATATAAGTCTGGAGTTATCTGAGCTTGAAATGGGGGCGGGTGTCCAAAATTCAATGCAATACATACAGTAAAGTCTCGTTATATCGATATCGTTTATATTGATAATACTGCTTATTACGACACTATTTTCATTTCCAGTGCACATTTCTAGTCTTTTTATGTATAATTAGTTCCGTTTAGCACGATTCGTGGTTTTTACGATAATCCGGTTACTACGGTGCTCTTTTTCATCTACCGCCGGCCATTTTGCTATGTTTATATCGATACAAAAGATACTGAAGGTGAATCGATATTTGCTTAGGGGTTTCTACACAGTACCACCATTATCGAAATCTGTATCGGCCACGCCTTTGGTCGACTTGGTCACGTGACTTGGTCACGTGACCAGCTCCCGTGTCTTGCAGTGGAGCAGACGCCATTTTGCTACCGTCTTCAACCATAGCAAAACGAAAGAATTGTGACCTCAGAAGGAAATGCAAGGCAATCGTGGCTGTTGAGGAGAATCCAACACGAAATTTAAGCCAGGTATGTCCCATAAGATTCCCACAATGACGAGAATGAAGAACCAACAAAGACACAAGCGTTGCAAGGTGTTACGGACGTACAATCTTACTTAGAATCCAGAGAAAATGCATCAGGTTTTTTAGAAATGTTAAAGAAGATTGAATCGTTTGTGTTAAAAGGTGAAAATGGGAAGCAGAAGAAGATTGAATATTTTTTTAAATTGCATAGTAAGATGTAAGCGTTGCAGTTTCCCTGTTGCAGTGTTATGTACATGTACACTGTACTGTACTGTATATGAATGCAATCGTTTTTTGCAACAATGTTTATTGTTTTGTCTGCTGAAGCGTGATTATTTTGAAAATTACTGTACATGCCATACTGTATTAATGATCACGTAACCGGCTTCCGTGTTTCTGTCACAATAAAAAAAAATCGTAGCAGAGCTCACGTCTTTCATTACTGCTGCAATAGCGTCTGAAACCTACTGTAATGGCCCTCAGCATGGGAAATGATGTGCACAGTCGCTGCTATAGCGGGTCGGTCTTTTTAATAACAAACGTAGCAGTTATCACATACAGCTCAGGACCCGACAACGGGGTCCTCCCAAGCCCCAGTCACGTGACCAGCTTCCGTGTTTTGATCTGTCGACATGAGCACAATAAAAAAAAGGCATAGCAGAGCTTATATACAGTGCTGTTGTTCAACACCAATTTCAACCATGGGGAAACGTAAGAATTGTGATATCCGAACAACATACAAGGCAATTGTGGCTGTGGAGGACAATCCAAAAAGCAAATCCTTCATCGCGAAATAGTTTGGCGTGCAGCAGAATACTTCATCAACGTAAGTCATGTAAACGTCGCAGTTTTGGTTTTTCATTCATGTATTTAATTGTGTTGCATTCAGATATCTTTATCGCTTGCAACAAACACTGTTTGTCATATACAGTGAGACCTCAACTTACGAACTTAATTGGTTCCCAGACAGAGTGTGTAAGGCGAAAAGTGTGTATCTCAAAAAACAATTTCCCACAGGAAACCATTAAAATGGGAATAATCCGTTCCCGGGTTTCCATAAAATATACTTTTCAACTAAATAAGCCTTAAAACTACACACAACATACCTTATTCTATGTATAATAAATGTGCTATTGTATTGTAATGACAGAAATACACTGCATTGTATCATAAAGTCACTTTATTTGCATTTGTGATGCTCATTGATGACTTGACGGAATGGTGTTGGAGGTCGAAGATCAAAGGGAATTGCATGAGGACTGTAATTAAAGAAATAAACTGCGCTGTAAAATAAAGTTTTATTTACCTTTTTGATGGTCGTTGATGGCTTATGGAAGGAGAGTCACCTTCCATAAGGAGTGTTGGTAACTTAACCTCTGGTGCTGTTCGGTCGTGTGCTTCCGCTGAAGATCACTCCGCCAGCCATGGTGGGTGTGTATTATGAAAATAGTGCTTATTATAAGGTTTAATTGTCATAAATTTGACGTTTGTAAGACGAAAAGTTTGTAAGTTGAGGTGTTTGTAAGTTGAGGTCTCACTGTATTTGTACATGCTGGCGTTCGTGGTTTCGTGTGAATAGAACAACGTGAGGATTTTGCATTGGTTGCATTTTTGTCATTAAAAAGTGTAAAGACGTTTTTATTGTATGCACAAGTTTATTTGTCACTTCACTACCGTACAAAAAGCATGCTAGATACGCAATCCATGAACCCCCTGATAAGATTACATGCCATATCAAAGATCCCCCATTTACGTTTTAATGCAGTTCGGCGCAGGACGGATATATCGATCGTCCGGTTATATCGACATTTTTTCAGACTCCCGAGAATATCGATATAACAAGACTTTACTTTTGGTTTATATAGTGCTTTCAAAACAGCTGAAGCTGGGACAAAGCGCTTATACAAAAATAAAAAAGACAACAAGGAGCAAACGCTCTTAATGGTCACAGCGAGCGGGCCATGTGAGGGCCGCCGGGGTCGCCTTGTTTCAAGTCTGCGGTTTCGCTCCAGAGTTCTTTTTTTTCTTCTCCCGGGAAATCAAAACATTCTTGTTGGTTCTCCAAATGAGCATTTTGAGGGCAGCCAGATGTGCGAGAGGGAAAAGGAGGGAGGCGGTGCACTCCTCCTCCTTCTCTCCTCTCGGGCTGACTCGGCGGGGCTGGACAACGGGGAACTTGGAGTCCAGAGAAGGGCGAGCTGGTCGGTAGTGAACTTTGACCTCTGACCTCAGGTGTCAGTTGAGGGTAGTGGAAGCGTAGCTTTTTTGTCTTTACTCTTGACTTTATTATTATTTATTTTTTCCTCTCTTCACTTTTTATATTTATCTAGCTATCAAGTTATCAAGCTAACTATCTAGCTGTCTGGCTAGCCATATTGTGAGCTGTCTATTAGCTATCTAGCTATCTAGCTGTCTAGCTATCTAGGTAGCTATCTATTTGCCATCAATTAGCTATCTAGCTAATGGGTAGCTATATATCAGCTATATAGCGATCTAGCTGGCTAGCTATCAAGCTAGCTATCTAACTAGCTCTTTATTTGATATCAATTAGCTATCTAGCTGACTGGCTAGCTATATTGCTAGCTATCTATTAGCTATCTAGCTGGCTAGCTATCTAACTAGCTCTCTATTTGCGATCAATTAGCTATCTAGCTGACTGGCTAGCTATATTGCTAGCTATCTATTAGCTATATAGCTGGCTAGCTATCTAGCGAGCTATCTATTTGCTATCAATTAGGTATCTAGCTGACTGGATAGCTATATTGCTAGCTATCTATTAGCTATATAGCTATCTACGTACCTATCTATTCGCAAGGTAACTGGTTTTCGATCTATTTGAGTTACTTCCAGTTTGAGTGAACGCTGGCGCGTGTGGCTGCCGATGCTCACCCACAGAAAAACTGATCCTGTGACTGTAAAGTGACCTTGAGAGTTTTGAAAGGCGCTTAGAAATGAAATGTATTTATGTGTTATGATGATGATGATGATGATTTTTTTTTTTTTACTTTTTATCAAGGAGCCAGGGGGGGGTCTTTGGGGGGGGGGGGGCATACATAATTCACCTCCCGCCATTTAAAATACAATTAAATGAAATACCGTAAAATAAAATAAACACATGAAATACGCCAAGATGGATTGCGCAACCTTCCGGGCTAACAGTGGAGCGGGATTGTTGTCAGCCAGATAAACGGCGCCACATTCTTTTCGGCAGGAAGCGCCTCATTGCGTTACGCTCCCAGACTTAGCATGCTCGAGACCTCCCCCCCCCCCCCCCAAAAAAAAAAAAAAAACATCATTGCACTGCCCTCATAAAAGCCTCCACTTCCTGTCTATACAGGAAGCACTTTCTCATTCCCTTACTCCCGTTCTCCCGCACTTGGACGGCGGGTGATTGTTCTGTCAATCAAAATGTGTTTAACAATCAAAACAAAAATGAGCAAAGAAGGATTTCACGTGCCGGACGAGCCGCGGCGACCATTGAATATGGCCGCCATAAATCACCGCTTTGATGGCGACACATTTTCCGTTGTACAAGAGCCGTAAATCCAAATATGTTGTCAAAATGTCTTTCACTCTGTCAACATTGTTTCTTCTTTGCGGAAAATATGGTGCTGCCTCAAATATGAGCTCCCCCCTCCAAAATTTAACCAGAACCCTTTAAAATTGATCGGAGTTACAACAAAGGCAATAGAATTCACCCCAGCAGGTCCTACTTAGTTTGTTACAGTGATACATCAGCTTACGAACACTTTAGCTCACAAACTTTTCGCATTACGAACATTAAATTTGCTAGCATATAGTCTTGGCTGACAAACTAGTTTTCGGCGGCTGAACATCAAACCAATAGACGTGCTGACGTGCTGACAACAATCCCGCTCCACTGTTAGCCCAAAAGGTTGCGCAATCTTGGCGTATTTCATGTGTTATTTTATTTTACGATATTTCATTTCATTTTATTTTAAATGGCACAAATTGGTGGGAGGTTAATTATGTATGCACGCCCCCCCAAAGACCCCCCCTGGCTCCTTGATAAAAAGTTAAAAAAAAAAAATCATCATCATCATCATTATCATAACATATAAATACATTTCATTTCTAAGCGCCTTTCAAAACTCTCAAGGACACTTTACAGTCACAGGATCAGTTTTTCTGTGGGTGAGCAGTGGCAGCCACACGCGCCAGCTTTCACTCAAACTGGAAGTAACTCAAATAGATCGAAAACGAGTTACCTAGCGAATAGATAGGTACCTAGATAGCTATATTGCTAATAGATAGATAGCAATATAGCTATCCAGTCATCTAGATAGCTAATTGATAGCAAATAGAAAGCAAATAGATAGTTCGCTAGATAGCTAGCTAGCTAGATAGCTAGATAGCTAATAGATCGCTAGCAATATAGCTAGATAGCTAATTGATAGCAAATAGAACAAATAGACCCCACCACAGGCTAGTGTTAAGCTGAAGAGGACACAAAATAAAATTACGGTCGAGCAGAAGAAGTAGAACATCGTAAAACACCAACAAGGTGTGCATTTGTGTGACTTAGCGTACCAGTACCAGTATGCTAAGTCGACCATCGTTACGTGTGGCAAAGGGTATTTCTGTGTTGTCTCAGCAACGGTCTTAGGCAATAGAAGAGGTTGAAAAACTTCTGTTGATTTGGATTAACGAAAAGCAGCGAGCAGGGGACATTGTAAGTGAGGGTATTATCGCCGAGAAAGCATGGCAACTTCACTCGGATATCATCAAGAGGCAACTACATCAACGGCCATCACAAAGGTCAATAAAATGACTATCATACAGTAGAGTTTATTTCTTTCATTGCAATACAATGGCACATTTATTATTTTATTATACATATTATATTTGGTATATTTTGTGTAGTTTTAAGGCTTATTTCGTCGAAAATGATGTTTTATGGGAACCTGGGAACGGATTATTCTCATTTTAATGGTCTCTTATGGGAAATAAATGTTTGGCAGACAAACTTTTTGCCTTACACACACTTTCTGTGAACCAATCAAGTTCATAAGCTAAGGTATCACTGTATTTTCATTATCCAGTGGTCATGAAGGAAGGGGTGAGGGGGAGGGTTAGACGGGGGGGCACCGGTGCACCTGCTAAATCCACCCCCCACACCCCACCCCAAGGTAACAGGCCTTCAAACTCTCCAGCGATTTCCTGTGGCCTTCGGGGGGGACGGTAGGTATTGGATGGGCAAGCAGAAGCAGATGTTTTTGGGGTCTCCAAGGTCAAAGGTCAAAGCAAAAGTGGGGGGGCATTGGACGACTTGACCGCCATTGTTATGAAACGAGGGATGAATGGAAACATTTATGGCAGAGCCAGACGACACCCCGAGGGAAGTAAGAAATGACGAGTCGCTCGGACCATCGGCTTCACTGAGAACCAAAAATATAATAATAATAATAATAATAATAATAATAATAATACATTTCATTCAAAAGCGCCTTTCAAAACTCTCAAGGTCACTTACAGTCACAGGATAAGCTTCTCTGTGAGTGAGTAGCGGCAGTCACACGCGCCAGCGTTCATTCAACATGGAAGTAACTCATATAGATAGAAAGCTAGCCATCTAGATAATAGATAGCCAATAGCCAGCGAGCTAGATAGCTAGCCAGCGAGATAGATAGCTATATAGCTAGCCAGATAGCTAAATAGCTAATAGATAACTAGCCAGCCAGACAATATAGCTAGAGAAAGATCTTTTTAGCTACATTTTGTAGCGCTAGCTAGCTAGATATCTATATTTATGTATTTATTTAACTACAGTAAAGTCTCGTTATATCGATATCGGTTATATCGATAGTACTGCTTATTACGATACTATTTCTATGAACTCAAGGAGAAAATTACATGCCAGCAGGATCGGATATTCGATAGTCCGGTTATATCGATATTTTTTCCGACTCCCGAGAATATCGATATAACGAGACTTTACTGTATTTATTTAATTAGTCGTAAAATTTGTTATCAGGCCACAATAACGACACTAACAGAAATGTAAATCAAGTCGATTCAGCAAAAAACGCGGAAATTTTGGAACCATCATCCCTTTCCATTTGTGTTTTGTGTCATGCGGGCATTTGGCTGCATGACACAATGAAGACACTTCTATTTACGATTTGCGCAGCAGCAAAAAAAATGCAACACCGCAACAGGCCAAGATTATTTTTAAACAGCAACTCGGCGGGGACTCGCGGCTTGCGGGACGGACAGCGCCGAGGATCAGCGCGGGACGGGGACAGACGCCACCCAGGCAGATTTGCGTGATGAACAAGCGAGACGCCATTAGCGGTCGTAAGCGACACGGCGGGAATGTGACCCCTGTTGTGTCAATTGGCTTTAGTCCATTGTTTTGCGACATTTAAATGGACAAAAGCGTCCAACGTTCTCGCTGCAGAAAACAAAAGAACACATTTCGGATTGCGCAACGCCGGATCGCCGCTTGTGCTTTGGGAAAATCGGCAAGTGCAGGGAGAAAAAGCAAACAAGGAGCATGTTCACTCAAGCAGATCCAAATCATACTGCACCAGATGGATTACAGGTACATGTGTGATATGTGTGTGTGTGTGTGTATATATATATATATATATATATATATATATATATATATATATATATATATATATATATATATATATATATATATATATATATATATATATATATATATACCAAGTACCTCGGTATACCACAGGCCAATGGCAACCTCGAATTAGCAACAAGGAAAGCGGCTACGACCAAATACCTCCAGCGGGTGAGGCAAGTCCTCAGAAGCCAGCTCAATGGCAAGAACAAGACCCGGGCAATAAACAGCTATGCCCTGCCAGTGATCAGATACCCTGCAGGAATAATAAGGTGGCCAAAGGAAGAGATTCAGACCACGGATGTTAAGACCCGAAAACTCCTCACCATGCACGGAGGGTTCCATCCCAAGTCCAGCACCCTGAGACTGTACACAAGCCGTAAGGAAGGAGGCCGGGGACTAGTGAGTGTGAGAGCCACTGTCCAGGATGAAACATCCAAGCTCCATGAATACATCAAAGAGAAGGCTCCAACGGATGATGTACTCAGAGAATGTCTCAGTCAATGGGGAACAGAGGATGAGGTGCTGGAAGAGGGACAATCATGGGAGGAAAAGCCCCTACACGGGATGTACCACCGAACCATAGCAGAAGTGGCTGATCTCAAGAAGTCCTATCAGTGGCTAGAGAGGGCTGGCCTAAAGGACAGCACAGAGGCACTCATCCTGGCTGCCCAAGAACAGGCCCTGAACACCAGAGCCATAGAGGCAAGGATATACCACACCAGACAAGACCCAAGGTGTAGGTTGTGCAAAGAGGCACCTGAGACAATCCAACACGTAACTGCAGGGTGTAAGATGCTGGCAGGGAAAGCCTACATGGAGCGCCATAACCAGGTGGCTGGCATAGTCTACCGAAACATCTGTGCGGAGTATGGACTGGAAACCCCAAGGTCAAAATGGGAAACACCTCCCAAGGTGGTGGAGAATGACCGAGCAAAAATCCTGTGGGACTTCCAGATACAGACTGACAAGATGGTAATGGCCAACCAACCAGATATCGTGGTCATAGATAAAGGGGGAAGGAAAGCCGTTGTCGTGGATGTAGCGGTCCCGAGTGATGGGAACATCAGAAAGAAGGAACATGAGAAAATCGAGAAATACCAAGGGCTCAGAGAGGAGCTGGAGAGAGCCTGGAAGGTAAAGGTGACAGTCGTGCCTGTGGTGGTCGGAGCACTCGGGGCAGTGACCCCCAAACTCGACGAGTGGTTGCAACAGATCCCGGGAAAAACATCGGATATCTCGGTCCAGAAAAGCGCAGTGCTGGGAACAGCACGGATACTGCGCAGAACCCTCAAGCTTCCTGGCCTCTGGTAGAGGACCCGAGCTGAAATGGGGACAGACACCACCCATGGTGGGTGAGACGAGGATTTTTATATAAAAAAAAAAAAAAAAAATCTGGGATCTGTTGCAACCACTCGTCGAGTTTGGGGGTCACTGCCCCGAGTGCTCCGACCACCACAGGCACGACTGTCACCTTTACCTTCCAGGCTCTCTCCAGCTCCTCTCTGAGCCCTTGGTATTTCTCGATTTTCTCATGTTCCTTCTTTCTGATGTTCCCATCACTCGGGACCGCTACATCCACGACAACGGCTTTCCTTTCCCCTTTATCTATGACCACGATATCTGGTTGGTTGGCCATTACCATCTTGTCAGTCTGTATCTGGAAGTCCCACAGGATTTTTGCTCGGTCATTTTCCACCACCTTGGGAGGTGTTTCCCATTTTGACCTTGGGGTTTCCAGTCCATACCCCGCACAGATGTTTCGGTAGACTATGCCAGCCACCTGGTTATGGCGCTCCATGTAGGCTTTCCCTGCCAGCATCTTACACCCTGCAGTTACGTGTTGGATTGTCTCAGGTGCCTCTTTGCACAACCTACACCTTGGGTCTTGTCTGTTGTGGTATATCCCTGCCTCTATGGCTCTGGTGTTCAGGCCCTGCTCTTGGGCAGCCAGGATGAGTGCCTCTGTGCTGTCCTTTAGGCCAGCCCTCTCTAGCCACTGATAGGACTTCTTGAGATCAGCCACTTCTGCTATGGTTCGGTGGTACATCCCGTGTAGGGGCTTTTCCTCCCATGATTGTCCCTCTTCCAGCACCTCATCCTCTGTTCCCTATTGACAGAGACATTCTCTGAGTACATCATCCGTTGGAGCCTTCTCTTTGATGTATTCATGGAGCTTGGATGTTTCATCCTGTTCCCAGCACTGCGCTTTTCTGGACCGAGATATCCGATGTTGTTCCCGGGATCTGTTGCAACCACTCGTCGAGTTTGGGGGTCACTGCCCCGAGTGCTCCAACCACCACAGGCACGACTGTCACCTTTACCTTCCAGGCTCTCTCCAGCTCCTCTCTGAGCCCTTGGTATTTCTCGATTTTCTCATGTTCCTTCTTTCTGATGTTCCCATCACTCGGGACCGCTACATCCACGACAACGGCTTTCCTTTCCCCTTTATCTATGACCACGATATCTGGTTGGTTGGCCATTACCATCTTGTCAGTCTGTATCTGGAAGTCCCACAGGATTTTTGCTCGGTCATTCTCCACCACCTTGGGAGGTGTTTCCCATTTTGACCTTGGGGTTTCCAGTCCATACTGCGCACAGATGTTTCGGTAGACTATGCCAGCCACCTGGTTATGGCGCTCCATGTAGGCTTTCCCTGCCAGCATCTTACACCCTGCAGTTACGTGTTGGATTGTCTCAGGTGCCTCTTTGCACAACCTACACCTTGGGTCTTGTCTGGTGTGGTATATCCCTGCCTCTATGGCTCTGGTGTTCAGGGCCTGCTCTTGGGCAGCCAGGATGAGTGCCTCTGTGCTGTCCTTTAGGCCAGCCCTCTCTAGCCACTGATAGGACTTCTTGAGATCAGCCACTTCTGCTATGGTTCGGTGGTACATCCCGTGTAGGGGCTTTTCCTCCCATGATTGTCCCTCTTCCAGCACCTCATCCTCTGTTCCCCATTGACTGAGACATTCTCTGAGTACATCATCCGTTGGAGCCTTCTCTTTGATGTATTCATGGAGCTTGGATGTTTCATCCTGGACAGTGGCTCTCACACTCACTAGTCCCCGGCCTCCTTCCTTACGGCTTGTGTACAATCTCAGGGTGCTGGACTTGGGATGGAACCCTCCGTGCATGGTGAGGAGTTTTCGGGTCTTAACATCCGTGGTCTGAATCTCTTCCTTTGGCCACCTTATTATTCCTGCAGGGTATCTGATCACTGGCAGGGCATAGCTGTTTATTGCCCGGGTCTTGTTCTTGCCATTGAGCTGGCTTCTGAGGACTTGCCTCACCCGCTGGAGGTATTTGGTCGTAGCCGCTTTCCTTGTTGCTAATTCGAGGTTGCCATTGGCCTGTGGTATACCGAGGTACTTGTAGCTGTTTTCAATGTCTGCTATTGTTCCTTCAGGGAGTGAGACCCCTTCAGTGTGAACTACCTTGCCCCTCTTAGTCACCATCCGACTACTATTACTACTACTACTACTACTATATATATATATATATATATATATATATATATATATATGCCAACCTGGAAGTTCGGCGCTTATTGAGGATTTTAAAGCAGAAAGTAACCAAACATCTGAGGAGGAGATGGCCGCAGCATCAAGTGAGCTCATAAAGGCAATGTTGGTAAAGTGGAATAATTCTTAAGATGGCGCCCCCCTGTGTGGCTGCCTCCACAGCAGCTCTTTCCCTTTCTTGTCTACTTTTTCACTTCTTTACTTTTCCGTTTTTGTTTTGCCTGATCTCGCTCCATAAACCTCCGGAGAGGAGATGGGCATCTTTTCTTTTGCTCATCGCCGTTATTTTTTACTTTTTCATCGCTCCTGTGAACGGGGAATCCACGCGCACGCGGAATCCCATTGTTTACAGTCGAGACCAGCTACTAGCGTGGCGGGCTAATAGCGGACTAGCGGCCGCCGCACCAGACATCCCCGATGAATTGAAGAGGAGGAAACGAGGATGTCGGGCCGGGAAAGATCGCCGCAAAAGAACGAGGAAATACCGACACGTTCTCCCGTCCGTCATCATGGGGAACGTGAGATCGCTCCCAAATAAAATGGACGAGCTGGCGGCGCTAACGCGACATCAGAGGGAGTACCGGGAAGCCAGCTTGCTACTCGTCACGGAGACATGGCTTTCGGCAATCACTCCGGACGCCCACGCAGAGTTGGAGGGCTTCCAACTCGTACGAGCGGACAGAAATGAAGGCAGCGGTAAGCAGAAAGGAGGGGGGATTGCTGTATTTGTGAATAACAAATGGTGCAATCCTGGGCACATCACGGTGAAGGAAAAACTTTGCACTCGGGACATCGAGCTGCTAGCCGTTAGCCTTCGGCCGCATTACCTGCCACGGGAATTCTCACACGTCATAGCCGTGACGACGTACATTCCCCCTACGGCAAATGGCGGCGCTGCCTCCGATGCCCTCATATCTGTTGTAAACAAGCTGCAAACCCAGTCCCCCAACGCCTTGTTTATCATCTCAGGGGACTTCAATCACATTTCCCTGAAATTCTCCCTCCCAACATTCACACAGTATGTAACTTGTGCCACCAGAGACAATAACATATTGGACCTATTTTATTCAAACGCCAAGGATGCATACAAACCCTCCCCCCTCCCCCCTCTCGGAAGAGCAGACCACAATATGGTTTATCTCCAGCCTGTGTACAAACCCCTTGTCCAGAGGCAACCAGCTGTGACCCGCACGATCAAAAGATGGTCCACAGAAGCTGAAGAAGCTCTGCGGGACTGTTTTGATTCAACCAGGTGGGAGCTCTTTACTGAGATTCATGGGGAAGACATTGACTCACTCACCAACACCATCACAGACTACATTAACTTTTGTGAACAAAACACCGTACCCACCAGGACTGTGCGGTGTTTTGCCAACAACAAACCATGGATTAATCCCGACATAAAAGTCCTCCTGAAGGAGAAGAAAAGGGCTTTTGTGTCGGGCAACAGAGAGGAACTGAAGGCCGTGCAGATCCAACTGAGGAGGAAGATCAGAGAGGGGAAGAAGGCCTACAGGATGAAAATGGAGGAGCAGCTGCAAGCCAGCAATGTCGCTGGTGTCTGGAAGGGCCTGAAAAACATCTCAGGCCACAAAAGCCCAGTGACATTGAACGTAAAAGACAAGGACTGGGCAGATGAAATCAACCGCTTTTTCAATCGGTTTGACAAGACGCCAGCCGCCCCCGGCCCACCGTCAACTTCACCTGTAGCTGCACCTGCACCAACTCTCACTGTGGCCTTACCCTCCCTGCCCCCTCTCACGACCAGCTTTCCGCAACCAACAACTGCCCTCCCAACCGTTGCCACACCCTCAGCCGCCACTCTGCCTCCTGGTTCCTGCCTGTCTGTCACAACTGCGCAGGTGAGGAACCAACTGAGGAGGATGAAGGTGAGGAAGGCAGCAGGTCCGGATGACATCAGTTCCCGACTCCTCAAGACCTGCTCCGACCAGCTGTGTGACATTGTCCAGCACTTGTTCAACCTGAGCCTGAAGCTGGGCAGAGTTCCACAGCTGTGGAAAACGTCATGCCTGGTCCCAGTGCCCAAGATTGCCAACCCCAAAGAGCTCAACAGCTACAGACCGGTGGCGCTGACGTCTCACCTGATGAAGACGCTGGAGAGACTCGTCCTCGCCCACCTGCGACCGCTGGCAAGCTCATCGCTGGACCCGCTGCAGTTTGCCTACCAGCCCAGCATCGGTGTGGAGGATGCCATCATCTACCTCCTCCATACGGCGTTGCTGCACCTGGAGAATGCTGGGAGCACGGTGAGGATCACATTCTTCGATTTCTCCAGTGCCTTCAACACCATCCAGCCCAGTCTACTGGGGGACAAGCTGCAGCATGCCGGAGTCGACCATCACCTCACATCCTGGATTACAGACTACCTCACAAACAGGCCACAGTACGTGAGGGTAAAGAACTGTGAGTCGGACAGGCTTCTCTGCAGCACCGGAGCGCCGCAGGGAACAGTCCTGGCTCCATTCCTCTTCACCCTCTACACCTCGGACTTCAACTACAACACCCCAACCTGCCACCTTCAGAAGTTCTCTGACGACTCAGCTATTGTCGGCCTCATTACAGAGGGAGACGATAGGGAGTACAGGGGACTGACAAAGGACTTTGTGGACTGGTGCCAGCAGAATCACCTCCAGATCAACACTGGCAAAACCAAGGAGCTGGTGGTGGATTTCTGCAGGAAACAATCGTCACCTGCACCATTGAACATCCAGGGTTCGGACATTGAGAGGGTGACCTCCTACAAGTACCTGGGTGTTACTCTCAACAATAAACTGGACTGGACAACAAACACGGATGCCCTAATCAAAAAGGGACAGAGTCGCCTCTTCCTCCTCAGGAAACTGAGGTCTTTTGGAGTTCAGGGGTCACTCCTAAAGACTTTCTATGACTCTGTGGTGGCATCAGCCATCCACTATGGCATTGTCTGCTGGTCAGGCAGCATCACCACCCGGGACAGAAAAAGACTGGAGCGCTTTGTCAAGCGGGCCAGTTCTGTCGTGGGCTGCTCGCTGGACTCTCTTGAGGAGGTGGGCAACAGACGGACGCTAGCTAAACTAAAAGCTATGACGGACAGCCCCTCCCACCCCCTCCTGCCCATCCTGACAGCTCTGGGTAGCTCCTTTAGCCAGAGACTATTACACCCGCGCTGCAAGAAGGAGAGGTACCGCCGCTCGTTCCTACCGACTGCTGTCAGGCTTCACAATTCCCAATGATCACATGTGAAAAAAAAAAAAAAAAAAAAAAAAAAAAAAAAAAAAAAAAAAAAAAAAAAAAACAAAAAAACAAAAAAAAAAAAAAAAACTGGACACTTGTAAATATGGGTTGTTGCAATATATCTAAATGCATCTCTTGATTCTGCACTATGTACAGTCTTGTTTATAGAACGGTTTTTGCACATCTACATTTGCACAGTATACAGTTGACATTTTTATTTTGTTATGCTTAGAATATCTTGTTTTCTATCCTTTCACTCCCACCCCAACCCCATCCCTCTTCAATTGCTGCTGTGGACTGCAAATTTCCCCATTGCGGGACGAATAAAGGTATTCTGATTCTGATTCTGATTCTGATAATGTGCAGGCTTTTACCGAACAGTTCCATTCAGAAAAGACTGTGGCTATGACAATCATCAACATGACGAACAATAATGTGATGCCTCAGCTTCGTAAGACCTTACAAGTCAGAAAGCAACAGGTGTCAATTAAGAGGTTTTTCATCAGCAAAAATGATGAGGAGTCTCCAAAGAAGCAAAGAAGAGAAGCCACACCAGAGGTTAAGTTACCAACAGTCCTTATGGAGGGTAACTCTCCTTCCATAAGCCATCAACGACCATCAAAAAGGTAAATAAAACTTTATTTTACAGCACAGTTTATTTCTTTCATTACAGTCCTCATGTAATGTGCATCTCTTTCCAAACAGCAATTCCCTTTGACCTTCGACCTCCAACACCATTCCATCAAGCCATCAATGACCATCATAAAGGTAAATAAAACAACTTTATTGTATAGCACAGTTTATTTCTTTAATTAAAGTCGTTATGGAATGTGACTCTTTCCAAACAGCAATTCCCTTTGACCTTCGACCTCCAACGCCATTCCATCAAGCCATCACTGACCATCACAAATGTAAATAAAGTGACTTTATGATACAATGCAGTGTGTTTCTTTCATTACAGTACAATAGCACATTTATTATACATAGAATAAGGTATGTTGTGTGTAGTTTTAAGGCTTATTTAGTTGAAAAGTATATTTTATGGAAATCCGGGAACGGATTATTCCCATTTTAATGGTTTCCTATGGGAATTTTTTTGGGAGATACACAATTTTCGCCTTACACACTCTGTCTGGGAACCAATTAAGTTCGTAAGTTGAAGTCTCACTTTATATATATATATATATATATATATATATATATATATATATATATATACAAACATAATTATACACATATTATATACAGTAAAGTCTCGTTATATCGATATCGGATATATCGATAGTCCCGGTTATATCGATACTATTTCTATGCACGCACTGAGAAAATTACATGCAAACAGGGTCGGATATATCGATAGTCCCGGTTATATCGATATTTTTTCGGACTCCCTTGAATATCGATATAACGAGACTTTACTGTACATATCTATAGTTTTAAATTAAATCCATATTTATGTATAATTTATTTATTATATTTAAGACTTTTTTTCATGACATTGTAGCCCAAATACAAGCATGAAGGGGATAAGTCGAAAATGTTGGATGATTTTACAGCCGCGCATTTCTTGTCGCACCCCCCCCCCCCCTTCCCAACGCCCCTCTGGTTACAGTAACACCAACCACCCGAACATTTCCAAGACGGCAGTTTACGGGCAAGTCAGGGCGAAACCGGCAGCGTAAGGATAATAACAATGTGTGCGTTCAGGACGATGTGTGCCCGACCCCCCCCCCCCCCCAAATACCTCCCCCCACTCGATATGAATAATGCATAAACGGCAGATGCGAGTGATGTGGCCTAGAAGGTTTCTTCTTGCCAACCACTGGAGGAGCGCAGTGCGTTCCGGGCCCAAACCTCAACGTGACTTCAAAGGGGTGTGGTCTGGATTTGCTCATGCCCAAACACACACACACACACACACACACACACACTTCGCGGCAGAACCCCCCGCCCCCTTACTAATTTAGTAAGTCTACATAAACTTAAAGACAATGAGGCACTCTTCCAGGCACACACGTGCGCCAGGTTCGATTTCCTGCCACCCAAACAGGGAAAACACAGTCCGCTGTGTGCTGGACAGGCCGGTCTGGGCCTAAATGGGCGGGGCTACTGGCTCTCCGCACCTGCGTCGCGCAACGGTAAACGTCCCTCTCATACTCATATGGAAAGTTCTCGGGGAGGTCGTGTGGCGAACGTTTAGTGCGTTTACAAATTTTTGAGGGGGCATTTGCGCCGCTGTGGGTCTGCGATTCTTTGTTTCAAAATGGAACCCAAGAAGACATAATGACAGGTTCTGTGTTTTCGAACGAGCGTGGCTTCTTTTTTTAGCGGCTGTCAAGGGAATATGTGCAGTCGCGGTGATGGAGTGAGTGTAGGATTTGCTGCCCACGCATGTACTCCGACATGGACGTATAAAGGTTTTAGCAAAGAGAGCAAAAAAAAGTAAAAAAATAACTCAACTTCCGAGCTACCTGGTGAGCAAGCTAGCTGGCTCACTTTCTATTCAACAAACTGGCTAATCCCTTACATCACAGGTGTCCACATCAAGGCCCGGGGGCCAAATTTGGCCCGCCATTTCATTTTATTCGGCCCGCGAAAGCAAATCAAAATTGTGAAATTCCGTGCTCATCTACCGAGCTCGCTAGCAAGCAAGCAAAGTGGCTCACTTTCTATTCAACATACTGGCTAATCCCTTACATCACGGGTGTCAAAGTCAAGGCCCGGGGCCCAAATCTGGCCCGCCACATCATTTTATTCGGCCCATGAAAGCAAATCAAACTTGTGAAATTCCATGCCCATCTACTGAGATAGCTAATTAGCGAGCTAGCTGGCTCACTTTCTATTCAACATACTGGCTAATCCCTTACATCACGGGTGTCAAAGTCAAGGCCCGGGGCCCAAATCTGGCCCGCCACATCATTTTATTCGGCCCATGAAAGCAAATTAAACTTGTGATATTCCGTGCTCATCTACCGAGCTAGCTAGCGAGAGAGCTAGCGGGCTCACTATCTATTCAACGAGCAGGCTAATCCCTCACATTAAATATGTCAAAGTCAAGGCCCGGTGGGCAAAATCTGGCCCGCCACATCATTTTACTCGGCCCGCCAAAGCAAATCAAAATTGGGAAATTCCATGCTCATCTATCGAGCTAGCTAGTTGGCTAATCTTTTACATCACAGGTGTCAAAGTCAAGGCCCGGGGGCCAAATCTGGCCCGCCACCTCATTTTATTCAGCCCGCGAAAGAAAATCTAATTTGGGAAATTCCGTGCTCATCTACCGAGCTAGATAGCAAACCAGTTTTTTTTCTATTCAGGTAGTTGGCTAATCTTGTATATCACAGGTGTCAAAGTCAAGGCACCCGGGCCAAATCTGGCCCACCACATCATTTCATTCGGCCCGCGAAAAAAAATCACATTTGTGAAATTCCAAAAAAGAAGCAACATTTCAAATTGTCGTAACTACACCACAATAACAGTCATTATATTTTTTACTTTGAATTTGAAAAATAATTATTCAGTATTCTGTATGTAATATTTTTGAGAGGATAAATCATTCTCATGGCTTCCACAAATTCATAACAGCCCCCGAGAGAGGAAACCAGAATTACAATATGGCCCACACATGGCAAAAAATGACTTGGACACCCTTGCGCCACTACCACCAACAGGATCCACTATTGGAAAACACGGAAAATGTCAACTAATAATAATAATAATAATAATACATTTCATTTATAAGTGCCTTTCAAATCTCTCAAGGTCACTTTACTGTCACAGGATAAGTTTTTCTGTGGGCGAGCAGCGGCAGCCACACACCCCAGCGTTCAGTCAACACGGAAGTAAACCAGATAGAAAGCTAGCTATCTAGCTAATATACAGCTAATATATTGCTAAGTAACTCGGATAGAAAGCTAGCTAGCTAATAGATAGCTAACAGAGAGCTAGCTAGGCCTTCACTCAACCCGGAAGTAACTCAGATAGAAAGCCAGCTAGCTAATCGACAGCTAATACATAGCTAAATAACTCGGATAGAAAGCTAGCAAGCTAATAAATAGCTAACAGATAGCTAGCTAGGCCTTCACTCAACTCGGAAGTAACTCTGATAGAAAGCTAGTAGGTCTTGTTAAACGACATCACTGTTTTTATCGTTTGCGACAGTCGCACTGTCAAGACGACAAGAAAAATATCGTGTTTCTCGGACCGGGCGGAGACGACACATGACGAGGCTGCCATCGTCCGGACCACGGCTAATTGGGACGGACTAATTCCTGGGTGGTCAACAAAAAGCTGTCCAGAAAGAACTAGAGGGGAGGAATTTTTTTCATGACACCAAATTTGCTAGTCGGCGACTTTTAGGGACCACGGCGATTCGGGTCAAGACAGTTATGAGAGACAGTTGAGGGTTTGCTTCCCAGTGTCTCTGCGGATTTCCAAGGACTGGACACAAGACAGGCCTACTCTTGATTCTATCAGTCTCGTTCTTTCAAAGAATCTCATATCCACGTCCTCTGGCGCACATTTCATAATTCCACCAAGATCAACAAAAAAACAAAAATCAGATAAGCCCTATCGGAACGTTTTTTTTTTATCTGGAGAGAACCAGGATGAGATGTTGTGAGAACGCCCAAAAGTGTCGTGACCCCTTTTGATATTTGCCTCGACGTTAACACTCGGCAGTCTGGACCCAGAAGGGTTCCCACGAACAGCTTGACCATCTGACGCAGTCGGAGTGTTTGGGGGATTGAGGGGGGGTTAGGAGGAAGAGAAACTCACACATTCCAGTCCCAAAGTTGGCCAGACTGCTCAGACGGTTTCAACAGGATGACCCCCGACCGCCTACCCCCACTACAGCAGAGACTGCCCATCCCAAATGGTTATCAGTCCAGACTGCATGATCTTCCGACACCTTAACTCCGGTCACTTCCTGACACAAGTTGACAACTGCCACGCAAAAGAAATCAATTTATTGAAAATGTAATGTTCATTTTTTTTGTTGCAGAATTTATTGTTCTTTTATTGATTTTTATTCATTTTAGATTATTTTTTTTAATTTAGAAAATTGCCATTATACATTTTTAATGGGGAAAAATGTCATCTTAGAAAATGTATTATTATTTTTTAAATCACCATTTTATACATTTAAAAAAATAGAAAATTGCCATTTCAAATATTTTTTTAAACCATTTGAAAATCACCATTAAAAAATATTTTAAAAATTTGGAAACTCGCCATTTTAGAAACTTTAAACTTTTGTAACAGTTGAACAGAAGTATTTGTTCGGTTGTTGATTGTCATTGTTTTAGAATGTTTTTTAATTTAGAAAATTTCCATTTCACATTTTTTTAATTTGGAAAACAGCCAGCTTAGAAAATTGATAAATATTTTGAAAATCGCCATTTTATAAATTTCTGAAAAATGTAAAATAACCATTTTATATTAAAAAAACCTTAGAAAACCACCATTTTTAAAAATATTTTAACATTTAGAAACTTGACATTTTAAAAACTTAACACTTCACTTTTTGTAACAGTTGAACAGAAGTAATTGTTCTTTTGTTGATTTGTTTTTTTGTTGATGAAAATTGCCATTTTAAATTTGTCTTTTAATTTAGAAAATTAAATAAATCTTAGAAAATTGATAAAAACTTGAAAATTGCCATTTTATACATTTAAAAAAAAAATAAATTGCCATTTCAAGTATTAAAAAAAAACTGAAAATCATCATTTTAGACAATATTTTAAAAATTTAGAAACTCGCCATTTTAGAAACTTTAAACTTTTGTAACAGTTGAACAGAAGTATTTGTTCGGTTGTTGTTTTAGAATGTTTTTTAATTTAGAAAATTTCCATTTCACATTTTTTTAATTTAGAAAACAGCCAACTTAGAAAATGGCTAAATATTTTGAAAATCGCCATTTTATAAATTTTTGAAAAATGTAAAATAACCATTTTATATCTACTACTACCATTACTACCATTTCATATCTATACTTTTGTCATAATTAAGAAACAAGAAATTCAATCCTTCACAGATCACCTCAACTCTGTAGACTTCAACATTAAATTTACTCGTGAGGACATTCAAGAGAACCAACTAGCCTTCTTGGATTGTAAAGTAATTATAAAAGAGGACAGAGCGCTAAAAACAGAAGTCTTTAGGAAGGCTACGCACACTGACCAATACTTACTTTTTGACTCTAACCACCCTTCACAACATAAACTAGGAGTTATCAGAACCCTCCAGCATAGGGCTAAACTTATACCAACTAGCACTGAACGTAGAGAAAAGGAGTCAAAACATATCAGAAGAGCACTCACTAACTGTGGGTACCCTCAGTGGTCATTCAACAAATGTCAGAAAGAACGAATAGGGAATGAAACCAATAATTCTCAAGATACAAAAAGGAGAGGAGTAGCAGTACCGTACATTGCAGGAGTTTGTGAAAAATTACAAAGAGTCCTTTGGCAACATAAAATTCCCACTTATTTCAAACCGATAAACACGTTAAGGCAAAAATTAGTGCATCCAAAAGATAGGCTACCAAATGAAAAACAAAGTAATGTAGTTTATTCCATACATTGTAAGAATGAAAATTGTAAAGAGCAGTGCATTGGGGAGACTCAACAAATTCTCAAAAAAAGACTTTATCAACATCGCAGGGATAATACAAGTGGACCTCAATCGGCAGTACATCTGCACCTAAAAGCTACCAACCACTCATTTGACGACAATGAGGTTAAAATCTTAGCGAAAGAACATAGATGGTTTGAAAGGGGGGTAAAAGAAGCGATTCTTATAAAACAACAAAATCCTTCATTAAACCGGTCTGGTGGGGTGAGGTTCAATTTGGATCGTTCATACAATAGCCTGCTTAGGCAAAACAGGTTAGGCAACTTTCGTAATGCTGATGAGGGTCGTTACGCTGATGAGGTGATACCGGTGGGAGTGGGGGTAATAGGCCAATCGTTAGTCAGGAATGTAGGAACAATCAGTGGGGCCACAGGGAGGGGTCCTCTGCCCCCCCAACCTGAGAGTAGGGACCTATCATAGCTGTGTCCGGCGCCACCAGGTCTGGACAGTAGGGATATATAAATAGGGCCGATACGACCAGTCAGACTTTAGTTCGCTGACGAAGCCTCTTGGATAGGAGGCGAAACGTCCGAAACCTTCACTTTTGTACAGATGACGGCTGAAGAAACCTTCTCATCGATAACCATTTTATATGAAAAAAAAACCTTAGAAAACCACCATTTTTAAAAATATTTTAACATTGAGAAACTTGACATTTTAAAAACTTAACACTTCACTTTTTGTAACAGTTGAACAGAAGTAATTGTTCTTTTGTTGATTTGTTTTTTTGTTGATGAAAATTGCCATTTTAAATTTGTCTTTTAATTTAGAAAATTAAATAAATTTTAGAAAATTGATAAAAACTTGAAAATTGCCATTTTATACATTTCAAAAAAAATTAAATTGCCATTTCAAATATTTAAAAAAAACTGAAAATCATCATTTTAGACAATATTTTAAAAATTTTGAAACTCGCCATTTTAGAAACTAAACTTCACTTCATTTTTTGTAACAGTTGAACAGAAGTTCTTTTGTTGGTTGTCAGCGTTTTACAATTTTTCTGTAATTTATAAAATTGCCATTTTACGAAATTTAGAAGATTGCCATTTTATAAGTTAAAAAAAATTGCAAATCACAATTTTCTATATTTTAAAAAATATAGACAATCTCCATTTCAGAAAATAGTTTAAAAAATGTGAAAATCGCCATTTTAGAAAATTTTCAAACAATTAGAAAATCTCCATTTTGGAAATTTGATGGGCTCATTCAATCAATGATACACTTTCTAATTTGCTATTCCTAATTCAGCCTCTAGATGGCAGCACTTAGCAAACGCAGCTAACAGCGCTACTGCCCAATGTATCAATTCTACATGCGGGCCAGACGTTATTGATTTCATGACGTAGCCTGCGGGCCGGATGAAAATTGACCATGGGCCGCATTTGGCCCCCGGGCCGCACTTTGGTCACACACTGTGGATATCAATCAACCGAAGTCTAAATCAGACAGCGTACGCTAAATGTTTTTAGCGACCCTCCGAGCATCACATTTAGCTAATGGGAGTTTGCGGTTCTGTGTTTTGAGCTTGAACCCGTCGAGACTTCTTTCTTTCAACTTTGACGAAAATGGCTCGTATTGTCGCCTCGGAGACCAAACGTGTGATGAATGAGACGACGCTTTCATCAATCATCGGCGGATTGGCTGAGATCGGCTAATGAGCCTCATCTGTAAGCAATCGTGCGCGCGTAGACGACGGCCCGCAGATGACAAGAAAAATAGAAATAAAGAAGAAGAAAAATAAAGATGGTGAAAAATGACACCAGTGGGGCGACGCCGTGGCCAAATCGCATCAACGCCAACGCCAGTGACGGTGATCATGCCGCAAGGCCGACCGCCCGCCTTCCCGCCGGCGCATGCTCGCCCGAACCGAACTGGTAATCATCAGCTTTAAATAAATATTTTTAAAAAGACTTTTACAGCGTCCTGCAACTCATCTGGCAACAGTTTGGCGATCCGTGAGAACAGTCAGAACAATGGCAGCCAGCTTTCGTCAGGGCACAAAGGACAAAAAATGGCTCTCGGAGATGAAGGGGTTCGGGAAAGGGGTTGCTATCTATCCATCCATCCATGTAGCTCGCTAG
This sequence comes from Hippocampus bargibanti, assembly GCF_051943395.1. Lineage (NCBI taxonomy): Eukaryota > Metazoa > Chordata > Actinopteri > Syngnathiformes > Syngnathidae > Hippocampus > Hippocampus bargibanti. The sequence goes on from NC_142740.1 coordinate 7,030,121, forward strand.
CTAGGTAGATAGCAAGATAGATAAATACATAAATGGGTGGATAACCACCTAACTAGAGAGATTAAATAATTATTTAAAATACACAAACAACATAAATAAATAGATAGATACATAAATAAATGGGTGCACAAATAAATAATAGACAAATGACTAAATAAATAACTAAACAAATAGATAAATACACAAACACATGGAGGAATAAATGACTAAACAAATAGATAGATAAATAAATTGCAAAATAAATAAATACACAAACAAATAAACACACAGATAGATAAATAAATAACTAAATACATAAATAATAATAGGGCGGATAACTATCTATCTAGACAAATTAATTAAACAAAACAAACATCAAAAATAATAATTATAACGAACTAAATAAATAAATAAATAAATAAATAAATGGGTGCACACATAAATGAGAGACAAATACCTAAATAAATAACAAAACAAATAAATAAATAAATAAATAAATAAATAAACATATATGGAGAATAAACAAATAGATAGATAAATAAATTGCACCAAAAATAAATATACAGTGAGACCTCAACATACAAACACCTCAACTTACAAACTTTTTGTCTTACAAACGTCAAATTCCTGAAAATTAAACCTTATAATAAGCACTATTTTCATAATACACACCCACCACGGCTGGCGGAGTGATCTTCGGCGGAAGCACACGACCGAACAGCACCAGAGGTTAAGTTACCAACAGTCCTTAAGGAAGGTGACTCTCCTTCCATAAGCCATCAACGACCATCAAAAAGGTAAATAAAACTTTATTTTACAGCACAGTTTATTTCTTTAATTACATTCGTCATGTAATGCGCCTCTCTTTCCAAACCGCAATTTCCTTTGACCTCCGACCTCCAACGCCATTCCATCAAGCCAGAAATGACCATCACAAATGTAAATAAAGTGACTTTATGATACAATGCAGTGTATTTCTTTCATTACAATACAATAGCACATTTATTATACATAGAATAAGGTAGATTGTGTGTAGTTTTAAGGCTTATTTAGTTGAAAAGTATATTTTATGGAAACCCGGGAACGGATTATTCCCATTTTAATGGTTTCCTATGGGACATTTTTTTTTCAGATACACACTTTTTCGCCTTACACACTCTGTCTGAGAACCAATTAAGTTCGTAAGTTGAGGTCTCACTGTACAAACAAATAAACACACAGATAAATAAAATAAATAACTAAAATAATAAACAAAAAAATAAAATAAATAAACAAATAGTTGTGTTAACGTCTGTGTAAGCTCTCAGAGGATTAGTCGTCTGCTCCGCCCAACCTGTGAGCAGGGACCAATCATAGCAAAGTCCGGCACCGCCACGTCTGGACAGTAGACATATACATATATATATATATATATATATATATATATATATATAGGGCCGAAACTACCAGTAAGACTTTAGTTTGCTGACGAAGCTTCCTGGATAAGAAGCGAAACGTCCGACGGCTGACGAAACCTTTTCATCGATAGTTGTGTTAAATTAATCCTGTCTACTTGATATCTAATTCACAATAGATTCTTTTCTTACAGACAGAGTTTTTCAGTTGTTCAATTACCTGACATGTTTCGGCGTATCCTTCCACCTTCGTCAGAGTGTCCACTTTTTTGACACTCTGACGAAGGCGGAAGTATACGCCGAAACCTGTCAGGTAATTGAAGACCTAAAAAACACTGTCTGTAAGAAAATAATCTGTAGTAAATTAAATAAACACACCTAATTTCTCCTGGCGGGTTTGGGGAGTCAGTCTATCTCCCAGATAAAGCTCAGCCCTGATTTGACAAAATGGCCGATTTTGACCATCATGGCAGACTTGGCGGCCGACAGATAGAAAGGCGATTGACTACGGCTGTTTCAATCGACACGGTGACAAGCAAGTAGCGTTGTAACATGGAGGGACGTTGGAACGAGCTTCAACTGGTTCACAACCTTCTGTGGCTAACACGGATGAATGTAGAGCTAGCGACAACAAAAAATGCTATCTTGCTAATATTTCGGCATTTTTCATAAATAAACACTTGAGTCGCTGCGAAAATGGTCAAATAAATCGGCTTGTTTTAATAATAATAACAAGAAGAAGAAGAAGAAGAAGAAGAAGAAGAAGAATACATTTCACTTCTCAGCGCCTTTCAAAACTCTCGAGGTAACTTTTACAGTCACAAGATAAGTTTTTCTGTGGGTGAGTAGCGGCAGCCACACGCGCCAGTGTTTACTCAACCCGGAAGTAACTCAAATACATAGAAAGCTAGCTAATATATAGCTAATATCTAGCCAGATAGCTAGCTATCCAGATAGATAGCTAATAGCTAGCTGTTTAGCTAATATGTAGCCAGCTAGACAAATAATAGATAGCAAATAGGTAGCTAACTCGGTAGCTGGCTCGATAGCAAATAGCTCGCTAGGTAGATAGCTAGCTAGATAGCCAGAGAGTTAAGTTGAGCGGCGGCAGCCACACGCGCAAGCGGTCACTCAACCCGGAAGTAACTCAAATACATAGAAAGCTAGCTGATATACAGCTAATAACTGTAATAATAGTATAATAGTTTATAATATATAATATTATATATATATATAATATGTAATAGTTTATAATAGTTTTATTTGACAGCAAATGTTCCAGGATCGTAGGATAATGTCCAAAGAAAAAAAAAGGGGGGGGGGGGGGGGCTGGCTAGAATGAGCGGAGGCAGCCACATGCGCAAGCGGTCACTCAACCCGGAAGTAACTCAAATACATAGAAAGCTAGCTGATATACAGCTAATAACTGTAATAATAGTATAATAGTTTATAATATATAATATTATATATAATATGTAATAGTTTATAATAGTTTTATTTGACAGCATATGTTCCAGCATCGTGGGATAATGTCCAAAGAAAAAAAAAGGGGGGGGGGGGCGGTGGAATGAGCGTCGGCGGCCAGCTGACGCGTGGCGATACCCGATACGCAGCTGAGACGATGCCCAGCCAGCCGCGCGCCTTCAGACATCATTAAAGCAGAAAGGCAGCACACCCCTCTCGCCGCCCGCAATCTACCCGCCGCGGTCAATTAGAAGCAATTTCCCAGTCTTCGCTGGGGTGGGGGGGAGTGAATCCGAGGATGAAAAGCAGTTGCGAGCCCAAAAAGCAGACACCCATGCTTCTGTTTACAAATTGACGCTTGTTTGCGCTTGCCATGGTAACTTCGTGCTGACACTAGCGGGGTTGAGGTTTTTTCAAAGTAAAAGCCAGGCCGGGTGTGTGTGTGTGTGTGTGGGGGGGGGGGGGGGGGGGGGGGGCATGATGACAGTTTCATGCTTTGATCGCCCGCACAAGATGCTTCATCTTTGCATTATGTTAAAACAAACGCAAGCCTGTTTCCCTCCTAATTTTGTGCCCAACCCCCCCTTCGAACCCTCCTCCCACTTTATTTTGATGGGGGGCACGGATCTTCCACCTCAGTTAACCTAAGTACACCTTCTGTTTGGCTTCCCGCAAGCCCGAGACACGAAGCGTGGAGGGGCTTGATTTACAACGAGCTGGCATGCTGGCGATTCCCACAGGAAACCTGCAGCGTCTCAAGTCAGGCTGCAGCGGACTAGCATCAGACGCACCAATTTAGAAAAAGGTACGGATGGGTCAATTAGAACGCGCAGGCTAAGAATCAACTTGCACTTCAAAATAAAAAGGTCCATTCTATGTAATGTTGAAAAAGTCGCACATAGAAGACCAGGTTACGATGCGATATGATATTTTTATCGAGCCCGCAGCCTCCGTCGTAAAATCAATGTCTGGCCTGCATGTCTAATGAATACATTGGGAAATCGCGCTGCTCGATATGTGTGCTAAGTGCTGCCATCTAAACGCTCAATTAAGAACTGGAAATTAGTAGATGAGTCATTGACTGAATGAGACCCCTAATTTTCAAAAAATGTGTTTTCTTTTTTTTTCAAATATTGCTTTTTTTTCATTAAAAAAAATAATAAAATGGTGATTTTCAATCTTTTTTGACATTTCCTAAAATGACAATTTTCAAATTAAAAAAAATCTAAAATAGTGATTTTCCAACTTTTTTTATTTTCTGAAATGGCAATTTTTAAAATTTAAAAATACATTCAAAAATTGTGATTTTTAAATATAAAACATATTGTAAAACGGCGATTTTCAGGTTTTTTTCCTCAAATGGTGATTTGATTTCCTACATTTGAAAATAAAATAAAAAATTGTGATTTTCGAAGTATTTTTTATTTTCTAAAATGGTGAATTTCTAATAAAAACTTCTAACATGGTGATTTTCTAAAATATTTTATGATATAAAATGACAATGTTATCATTAAAAAAATTCTGAAATGGTAATTTTCTAAATTGTTTTATTTTATAAAATGGTGATTTTCTGATGAAAGAATAATCTAAAATGGTGATTTCATCAGAATTAAATAAATATTTAGAATATCGCCTTTTCAGAATTTGTTTAAATTAGAAAAATCACAATTTCAGAAAATAAAACATACTCAGAAAATCGTCATTTTATGAAATAAAAAAAAATTGAAAATTGCCATTTCAGGATATTTTTTTCTTAGAAAATCGCCATTTCAGAAAATATTTTTTAGATAATCCCCATTTTAGATTTTTTTTTACATTTAAGAAATCACCTTTTTAAAGACTATTTTATGAATAAAACAATTTAGAAAATTGCCATTTCATATTTTTTTAAATAAAAAAAATCGTCACATCAAAATTTTGCAAGTCTAGAAAATCGCCACTTCATTTTTTTATTTTCTAAAATGGTGATTTCTTAAATTGGAAAAACAATTCCTAAAATAGGGATTTGCTTAATATTTTTTTCTTTCTAAAATGGCGATTTTCGAATAAAAAAATTCTGAAGTGGCGATTTTCTAGATTTTTAAAATGTGACGATTTTTTAATTTAAAAGAATATGAAATGGCAATTTTCTAAATTGTTTTTATATATATATATATAAAATAGTTTTTAAAATGGTGATTTACTAAATGTAAAAAAATCTAAAATGGGGATTATCTAAATCAAATGTCGATTTTTTAATAAAAAATATCCTGAAATGGCAATTTTCAATTTTTTTTATTTCATAAAATGATGATTTTCTTAGTATGTTTTATTTTCTAAAATTGTGATTTTCTAATTTAAACAAATTCTGAAAAGGCGATATTCTAAATAGTTTTATTTGATAAAATTGTGATTTTCTGATGAAAAAAACAATCCAAAACTGTGATTTTTTTTAATTTTCTAAAAAGGCGATTTTATAATAAAAAATCTAAAATGAAGATTTTCTAAATATTTATTTTTTTTTTTAAATCTGAAATGGTGATTTTCTAATTAAAAAATTATATAATGGCCATTTTCAAAATGGTTGTATTTTATAAAACAGTGATTTTCTAATTAAAAAATCTAAAATAGTGATTTTCAATTGTTTTATTTTATAATAATAATAATAATAATAAATAATAATAATAATAATAATAATAATAATAATAATAAATTTCATTTCTAAGCGCCTTTCAAAACTCTCAAGGTCACTTTACAGTTACAGGATTAGTTTTTCTGTGGGTGAGCAGCGGCAGCCACACACGCCAGGTGATTTCCTATACAGTCAAACCTCGGTTTTCGATAAGACCCGAGACGGTTCTCATCCCATTCGGTTTTCAACCAAAATGTCATATTTTTTATGCCTCGGTATACAACCGAAATTTGGTTTTCAACCAAACTGAGTGCATCTGAATGCATCACTCGACTACCCTCTGCTTCCTTATACGTCACTTCCTTATATGTCACGTCTTCCTCATTGTCTCATTGTGACCGACGGATTAATATTGTTGTTGTTTTATTTTTTGCAAAAATGCAGACATATTTGGTTAAGATCTCCTGAATAGTATGATTTTAAAGCAAGCAGAGGATGGTTTGAAAAGTTAGTGTGCCCTGTGTTTGCCCAAAGACAGCTGGGATAGGTGCCAACACGCCATGTGGCAGAAAGATAGAGATTTCTATGTACAGATGTTAATGTTGATGTTAAAAATTGGTGAAAATAAAAGTTTGTTTTTATAGAATTTTACACATGACCTGCTCTATTATTAAGCTTTTATCCGTTTTGAAAATGCGATGAAATAGTTAAAAAGTTGTTTTCTCGACTTTGAACGGATTAAGATTTTTTACATTGATTTTAATGGAAAGTGCTGTTTCGGTTTTTGAACAAATCGGTTTTCGAACAGGTTTCTGAAACGGATTATGGTCGAAAACCGAGGTATCAATGTGGCTTTTTCCAAATATTTTTTTTTTATTTTCTAATAAAAACATTCTGAAATGGCAATTTTCTAGATGTATGTTTTTTTTTAATGAAATGGTGATTTTCAATACATCGGGGGGGTTGCGTTGGAGGGGGGGTGTCTTCTGTCGGACACGGTAGCCCATGGAGCCTTTCATCCCTTTAGCCACACACATTCGTTCTCAACGTAACCTTTCGCATGCTTTGGCTGCTCTGAGGAATTATTTCAACGGCTTATGAAGCGGGGATTCTTTGACCCTCCCCCACCCCCCATTGGTTCGTTTCATCTCGCCATCGCGCTCTCCGCTTGGTGCTGGCAACAGGACGTGAAGAAAAACACGGCCATTTTGTCCTCATTCCCTTAACGTGGCTATTTTCTCTGAGGGTGTTTGAGGAAGGATATGGGGGGGGGGGGGGGGGGGGGCGGGTAACGGCTGAGCTGTGGGAAATCGGAGTGGAGTCTACAGCCTCGCAGCAGGCGGCATTGCACCGCAGCCGCTCCCCGTTTTGCTATCTGGAGTTATTATTTTTTTATTTTTGGCAAAGAATAACAAAAAGCTTCAAAACGGGACACGCATTGAACTGGCAAAACGATCCAGGAAAACTTTGCGGACATCTGTACGCCGCCGTTCGGCTCCTGGAGTCGAGTTGAGCCACGTTTCCAGCCAAACTTTCCAATTCGCTTCACCACTGCGGCCCTTGTAACAAAATATTGCTCGCGGTTACACTGTGGGGCTGCGAAAGCTGAGCCGTGATGGACCGAAAAGTATCATAATAATAGTAATAATAATAATAATAATAATAATAATAATAATAATAATAATAATAATAAATTTCATTTATAAGCGCCTTTCAAAACTCTGAAGGTCACTTTACAGTCACAGGATAAGTTTTTCTGCGGTTGAGCAGCGGCAGCCACACGCGCCAGCGTTCACTCGACACAGAAGTAACTCAAATAGATAGGAAGCTAGCTAGCTAGCTAATAATAATAATAATAATAACAATAACAACAATAATAATAATAATAACAACAACAACAACAACAACAACAACAACAACAACAACAACAACAACAACAACAACAATAATAATAATAATAATAATAATAATAATAATAATAATAATAATAATAATAATAATGGAACTGTATAGTGCCTCTTTGCAATTTTTTGATGATGATACTAGTGCAGCGTGTTCGACCGGAAACAAATTCCTTGTGTGTCATACATACATGGCAATAAAGATGATTCTGATAATAATAATAATAATAATAATAATAATAATAATAATAATAATAATAATAATAATAATAACAATAATACATTCAATTTATAAGCGCCTTTTAAAACACTAAAGGTCACTTTACAGTCACAGGATAAGTTTTTCTGCGGTTGAGCAGCGGCAGCCACACGCGCCAGCGTTCACTCGACACAGAAGTAACTCAAATAGATAGGAAGCTAGCTAGCTAATAATAATAATAACAACAACAACAACAACAACAACAACAACAATAATAATAATAATAATAATAATAATAATAATAATAATAATAATAATAATGGAACTGTATAGTGCCTCTTTGCAATTTTTTGATGATGATACTAGTGCAGCGTGTTCGACCGGAAACAAATTCCTTGTGTGTCATACATACATGGCAATAAAGATGATTCTGATAATAATAATAATAATTATAATAATAATAATAATAATAATAATAATAATAATAATAATACATTTCATTTATAAGCGCCTTTCAAAACTTTCAAGGACACTTTACAGTCACAGGATTTTTTCTGCGAGTGAGCAGCGGCAGTCACACGCGCCAGCCTTCACTCAACCCAGAAGTAACATAAAGTAAAAATAAAAAAAATAATAATAATAACAAATAATATGACAACACAAAGACACAGAGAGTCATTCATTCTTCAGCACTTTCTGTACCCTCTTAGTGACATGAAGCAGATAGATAGCTAACAGAGTATATAGCTAGCTCGATAGCTAGTCAGCCAGCTATACCGCTAATAGCTTGCTAATAGATAGCTAATAAATAACTAACAGATAGCAAATAGATAGCGAGACAGGTAGCTTGATAGCTCGCTCGACTGTCATAATTTATGACGTAACAGGAACGCTGACCACAAATTGTTTTTAAAGTTTACGCACTCATTCAAGCGGCCAAGCTTTTTTTTTTGCTGTGGAGCATAGGCGTCAAAGTCAAGGCCCGGGGGCCAAATCTGGCCCACCTCATCTTTTTATTCGGTCCGCGAAAGCAAATTAAACATTTGAAATTCCATGATGCTTGCTAAAATTCAACCCAAAATTTCAAAATAGCGTATGTAAACTAGAATAAGTCATTATTTTGCACTTCAAATTTGAAAATTAGTTATTCATTAACTCATTCACCACCAGGCGATGTGTAGAAATGTGTCCACTCCAGTGCCAGGGTTTTTGTCATTGTCACTCGTATTCCAGGACCCACAGAATATTAAGTTTTAGGACTACATAAACATTCAATGCTCGTAAGAAACCTTAGACCATCTTCTTTCATCAGAAAAAAAGAGTTAATTCCTAAATGATATGCGTCTGGAGTTATCTGAGCTTGAAATGGGGGCAGATGTACAAAATACAAAACGATACATATTGGTTTATATAGCGCTTGAACCACAGATGAAGCTGTAACAAAGCGCTAACATGGAAAAAAAGGAAAATGCTGCCCCCGTGTGAAACTGACAAAACATTGCCAGAGGTCTGACCAGCGCTTCATCGGCACCCAAGCACGAAAAAACAAAACCCGAATAAATTCGGGAATGGCACTCTCCGTGATATTATCAATTCCCGAATCAATTCATGAGGTATCACAAAAATCAGCAGTCGTCGCTACACCGCGACCGTTACAAAAATCGGTGACTCATCACAAAGCGTCGGAAAGACTGTGTTCACATCTGTCACAGCGCTCAGTGACATTTTCTAAATCCTAATTAGTTGTGGCATCGTGCGCTTGGCATCGGTTATCGGAGAGGATTCAAAAGTCAATACGGGAATTGTTTTTGCCACATCACATCAATCAAAATCAACATTTGGATAGAAGTCGTTGCGGCTCCATGAGTCTTGTTTTTGAGTCGATTGCATTTTACGCCGTTTTCTGAGAACTGACGCCGTCACCGCCCACTGGTGGTTGTCGCTGGTATCACAAACAACTGCTTTGTCTATTTCTACTTGACGACGGTTGGAATCTGCTTAACATTAGTTATCAAGTAGACAGGATGAATTTAGTACAACGGTTGAATGTTCGCGCTTTTTGTGTGTTCATTTGGTGATGGACTTTTAAAAATGGGCATTTGTGGATGTTTTTTGGGTTTGACTTGGTTTGTGGTTCAAAAATGGTGTTTGGTACCTTGACATAGTCGCGGGCGTGGCCCCAGTCCCTCTTTGAATCCAGGTTGCCCAGACTGAAGCTCTCCAGTTGGCCCAAATGGATCTTTGCCACAGAACGGCTGATCTTACGGGTCACAAAATTTGACCCTGAAAAATAAACAAACATACAAATAGAAAAATAAATACATATATAAATAAGTAAACAAGTAAACAAGTAAATAAGTAAAGAAGTAAAAAAATAAATACATAAATATATGAACAAATACACAAATAGAAATAATAAATATATACATGCATAAACAAAATGAATACAATGAATAAATAAGTATAAATTGATTAATAGACAAATATATGAATACAATAATTAATGACTAATTTAATACGCAAGTAAAGAAATACATACATAAATGAACAAATAAACAAATGCAAATAATAATATATATATATATATATATATGCAAAAACTAAAAAAATAATACATAATGACTAAATAAATATAGATTAATGAATTAATGAACAAATATATAAATACAATCAATTGATGACTAAGTAAATACATACATAAACACAAATATACAAATAATAAATACATGCATGCATAAATAATAAGTACATAAGAAATATAAATACATAAATATATACATAAAAAATTATAAATAATAAATATAAATAAATACATAAAGGAATGAACAAATACATAAATGAATAAAAATACATACATACATACATACATACATACATACACAAATAAACACATAAATGAACAAACAAATGAACAAGTACATAAGAAATATAAATACAAATATAGACATAAAAATTAATAAATAACGACTAATAAATATCAATCAATACATAACGGAATGAACAAATACATAAATAAAAATAATAAATACACACATACATCCAACTAACTAAATACATACATAAATAACCAAACAAATAAATTAAACAGATGAAATTGACAAATAAACAAATACAGACATAACTAAAATAAAATAAATAAATAATAAAAAAAATACAAATAAATAAATAAATAAATAAATAATAATAAATAAATAAATATGTTTAGCGTATTCATGTGGTTAATTGACATTAAAAAAATAAAGGTATGTTCAGCTTTGCTGAACATACACAACATTGAGAGGTAAAAACGGCTTATTGAGGTCAGGCGAGGGAACCCAACCAAACCATTACGCAATTTAACCCGACACACAAACATACACATTGTGGCGTCACCGGTGCGCACCGCAAGTTTGATGTCTTTCAAGCTCTTGATCTCCTTGATGTGCGTCTCAGCCTGACGCATATCACAAGCTTGAAAATGGTATAAGCGAAGCCGTCGCAGGACAGAGAGAATCAGACTCATCTCGGACTCAGACCTGGATAGACACACAGTTCGCAGAGACCTGCTCAGCATCGTATGGAGTTCACAGCACGATTTGCTTGACTCCACGCCACGATGAAGCTCTGCGTGACACCTGCCTGGGAGATCTGACAACGAACCTACTTACAAATAAAGAGAAACATCAAACTCTTTATTGGCGAGCCAGCCAGAAGGATTTGTTTTTTCTACTCCTCCTCAGCCCAATCAACTCTCCTAATGGAAAGAGACCAGATTTCCGCCGTCTCTCTCAAACTTCCCCCCTCCTGGCACAACGGCATGGAGCTCTAGTTCCAAGTGGTTGACTCCCAATTCATCAACCGTGGCATCATCCAGGAGACCACCAAATTCCACTATGCGGTCGCTGCCTTCACTCCGGAGTTGGCTGGTCGTGTGCGCCGAGTCATCTTCGATCCTCCGGCTGAAAATCCTTACTCTGCCCTGAAACAGGAAATCCTGAGGCAGACCACCCTCACAGAACACCACAGGTACACAGCCTAGAGGCATGTGGTCGAGCTGGGGGACAGCCGGCCCTCCCAGCTCCTGCAACGCCTCGAGACGGTGGCGGGCAACAGCATCAAGGACCAGGGTTTCCTGCGGCATGTCTTCATAGAGAAGCTGCCCCCGATGATCCAAGCAGTCCTGGCAACCACACCACCCAAATTCCGCCTTGCAGGAGTTGGCCGCCCTCGCCGACAAAGTTGCTGAGGCGTACGCGGGGCAGCCTACCGTTTCTGCCATGCAGCTTCCTCCGACGCCAGGGCCCTCGACTGATGCTCTCCAACTGCTCATCGATGAGATGCGTGCCCTGCGAACCGAAATCCGGAAACGCAGCCACAGTCGAGAACGCCACCGTAGTCGCGGACGCGGTCCAATTCGAGAGCACAGCCCAAGTCGCAACCGGAACTCATTCAGAGCAGACCCCGACCTGTGCTGGTACCACCAATATTGGGGCGACCGGGACAAACGATGCATCAAGCCGTACAAGAAGTCGGGTGAACGGGCCAGCCAGGGAGTGAACTCGGCTTCCCACTCGCCTGGCGCCTCCACAACCAGCCACATCATTTATGTCCGCGACCGCACATCGAGAAGACGATTCATGGCGGACTCGGCTGCTGACATCAGCGTTCTGCCACCTTCTCCTGCAGAGCGCCGGAACCCCGACGCTGGAGTGTCCCTGCAAGCTGCCAACCGCACCACCATCAAGACGTATGGCCAACGGTTTCTCAACCTCGACTTGGGCCTACGTCGTTCCTTCCCTTTCATCTTCACCATTGCCGATGTCCCTCACCCCATCCTTGGCGCGAACTTCCTGCGCAAGTTTGACCTATCCGTCAACATTCGCAGGAAGAGGTTGACTGATGAGACAACCGGCCTGTCCGTGCACGGTAGGACGGCCAACCCTGCGCTTCTTCATCTCTCGCATGTACCATCTCCTTCATCTTCTCCAGTTCTCACGCTCCTTCGACGATTCTCCGACCTGACCAACCCCAGTCGGACGACCCTACCTGCCCCCGACGTTGTTCAGCACATTGTGACTACTGGTCCCGCGAAGTTTCAACGCTTTCGCCGCTTTGCCCCGGCAAAACAGCGGATTGCTGAAGACGAATTCAACCACATGCTTCAGCTTGGTATTATCCGTCTATCGGACAGCAAATGGGCCTCCCCGCTGCACATGGTCCCCAAGGCAAAGGCAGGCGACTGGCGTCCCTGCGGTGACTACCGAGCGCTGAATTTTGTCACAGTTCCTGACCGCTAACCTCTTCCTCACATCCACGACTGTGTGTCCTTCCTCCACGGACAAACAGTGTTCTCCATCATCGATCTGGTAAGAGCCTACCACCAGATCCCTGTCGCGAAAGAGGATGTTTCAAAGACGGCCGTCACCACCCCATTTGGCTCGTTTGAGTTCCTCCGCATGCCATTCGGCCTCCGGAACGCCTCTCAGACTTTTCAACGTTCATCGACTCTGTCCTGTGCGGTCTTGACTTCTGCTGTGCCTACATCGACGACATCCTCATCGCCAGCGACTCCCATGAAGAGCACCTGCAGCACCTGGATATGGTCTTCAAGTGTCTGGACGAGCACGGCCTGGTCGTCAACTCCGACAAGTGCGTGTTTGGCCAACCCAAGATCAAGTTCCTTGGCCACCTAGTCGATGGCTGTCACATCTCGACGCAACAATGGCAAAGGAGTACGCCTTCTACCCGCCAAGGTGCAGGCCATCCGTGACTTTCCCATACCCGAGACGGTAACCCAATTACAGCGATTCCTCGGGATGGTAAACTTCTACCGCCGCTTCATCCCGAACTGTGCCGTGGCTGCCCTGCCACTAAACTCGCTGACTGGCAACAAGAAGAAGCACGTTCCCGTCGACCTCTCCTCCGAGCAATTGAAGGCTTTTCAACGGCTGAAGGATCTCAGAACGAGGTCGCAGACGCCCTTTCTCGAGTTGGGATCAACGCGATCCAGTTTCCCGACGGTCTTGACTACGACGAGATGGCAGCAGCCCAGGTACGAGAAGGTCTAGCCGACCATGCCAACGACTCCAACATCATTGCTGTTCCTCTCCCTAACTTTGGCTGCACAATCCTGTGCGTCCAATCCGACGGCGTCCCTCAACCACTCGTTCCCGACTCCTTCCGGCGAAAGGTGTTCGATTCTCTGCACTCTCTCATCCTGGAATTTGTGGCATGACCAAGATGCTGCTGAAAAGGTTTTCCTGGAAGGGACTGCAAAGAGACGTGCGCGGCTGTCTACCATGCCAACGCTCAAAGGTCCAGCGCCATACGAAGTCACCCGTGGGAATTTTTGACACGCCGGATGCCCGGTTCAGTCACGTCCACATAGATCTTGTCGGACCCCTTGCCCCCTCCCGTGGCTTCCGGTACTTGCCGACTTGCTTTGACCGCTTCACCCGATGGTGCGAAGCCCTTCCCTTGTCCGACTGCGGGTCCGAAGCTGTTGTCGGTGCCTTCCTCCAACACTGGGTCGCCCGCTTTGGATCACCGAAGACCATCATCACCGATCGTGGAACCCAGTTCGAGTCTGCACTATTTGGCAAGCTGTACAATATTCTGGGATGTGAACGAAACCGGACGACTGCCTACCACTCAGCTGCGAACGGCATGGTTGAGCGCCTCCATCGCCAACTGAAGGCCTCCCTGATGTCTTCCGACAATGCAGAACACTGGGTGGATAACCTGCCTCTGGTGTTGCTGGGCATCCGCTCCACGCTAAAGCCCGACATCAACTCGACTCCAGCAGAGCTGGTATACGGTGCCAGTTTACGCCTGCCTGGTGAGCTGCTCAACCTGACCGACCCTGCGACTGTCGACGTCAATGATCTGGTCACCCGCCTCCGGCAGTTCGCGCTGGCTATGCGGCCCCGGCCGCCGCGAACATCGTACCAGCCGACGCACGTGGATCCCGCACTCCGAACATGTACGCATGCCTTCCTGTGGTGTGATCACATGTGCAAGGCCCTCCAGTCCCCTTAGGATGGCCCGTATCCCGTCCTTTCCCGCGGTGAGAAGACGTTCCGGATTCAAATCAATGGCCGCGAGGATACAGTCTCCATCGACCGACTCAAACCGGCAGTCGTAGATCACACGTTGCCGTGCCCCCCCGAACATCGACGTCGGCCACCCCACCTACAACGCCCCCCAAGTCCGGTGATCAACCTTCTTCGTGCCTGGCTTCTCCGTGTGGCCGAACGACCCGGAGCGGCAGACGTGTGCACTTCCCAGAATGGCTCACCTCCTACCGGCTCTTCTGAGCGCGTCCAGCTCGTTTTTTTCCTGCGTCGCCTTCCCCGACTTCAGATCCAGGAGGGGAGCCCTGTGGCATCACCGGTGCGCACCGCAACTTTGATGTCTTTCAAGCCCTTGATCTCCTTGAAGTGCGTCTCAGCCTGACGCATATCACACGCTTGAAAATGGTATAAAAGTAGCCGTCGCGGGACAGAGAGAATCAGACTCTTCTCGGACAGACACACAGCTCGCAGAGACCTGCTCAGCATCGTACGGCGTTCACAGCACGACTTGCTCGACTCCACGCCACGATCAAGCTCTGCGTGACATCTGCCTGGGAGATCTGACAACGAACCTACTTACAAATAAAGAGAAACATCAAACTCTTTAGAGAGCTGGATAAAAGTACAGCGAGTGTTTTCTGGTCTTGTTACAATACAATACAGTGATACCTCAGCTCCCGAACTTCATTGGTTCCCAGAAACTGTGTGTAAGGCGAAAAGTTCGTCTGCCGAACATTTATTTCCCATAAGAAACCACTAAAATGAGAATAATCCGTTCCCAGGTCCCCATAAAACATAATTTTCTATTAAATAAGCCTTGAAACTACACAAAATATACATTATTTTATGTATAATAAATGTGTTATTGTATTGTAATGAAAGAAATAGACTGTACTATGACCTTTGTGATGGTCGTTGATGTAGTTGTCTCTTGATGATATCCGAGTGAAGTTGCTGTGCTTTCTCGGCAATAATACCCTTACTCACACTGTCCCCTGCTAGCTGCTTTTCGTTAATCCAAATCAACAGAAGTTTTTCAACCTCTTTTATTGCTTGAGATTGTTGCTTAAACAACACAGAAATACCTTTCGCCACAGGTAGCAATGGTCGATTTAGCATACTGGTACTGGGACGCTAAGTCACAAAAACGTACACCTCGTTCGTGTTATTCGTTGATCTCCTTCTTCTGCTTGACCGTCATTTTCTTTTGTGTCCTCTTTGGCTTAACACTAGCCCGTGGTGGGGTCTTTTTCAGTCCCATAGTCGCAAAAGTACTCCACTCGATAACAAACAACGTCCGCACTCAATGAAAGGGGGTGACAAAAACTAGTCCGCCAGCCACTGTGGCGCTGTTCGACCGTGTGGTTTGGTTCGTCTGCCGAAAACTAGTTCGTCAGCCGAGGCTATATCCTCGCGAATTTAATTTTCGTGAGGCAAAACGTTCGGGAGCTAAAGCGTTCGTATGGGGAGGTATCACTATACAATACAATACAATGCAATACAATACAATACAATACAATACAATACTCCCATCCCCTCCTGCCCCCCCTGACAACACTGGGTAGCTGCTTCAGTCAGAGACCGTAACACCCGCGCTCCAAGGAGAGGTACCGCCGCTCGTTACTACCGACTGCTGTCAGGCTTCTTAATAATCACACGTGAAACAGCTACATATATCAATCTGCTTTTCTTATACAGTAAAGTCTCGTTATATCGATATCGGATATATCGATAGTCCCGGTTATATCGATACTATTTCTATGCACGCATGGAGAAAATTACATGCAAACAGGGTCGGATATATCGATAGTCCCGGTTATATCGATATTTTTTCGGACTCCCTTGAATATCGATATAACGAGACTTTACTGTACTTGCACTATGAACAGTTTTTTTTAGCTTTTCAGCCACACCCCCCACCCCTTTGCACCATGTAGTTTTTTTGCTGCAAATTTGTCCATTGTGGGACTATTAAAGGGTATAAAGTTTTTGATTCAAATCTGAATACAAAACTGATTTATATAGCGCTTGTTCGCAAAGCGGTGTCCCCCAAGGCTCTGTCCTAGAACCCCCTTCATTTTCAATTTTACGTCATTTTGTCGCAACTAATGCCATGACACCGACTATTCATTTGTACCCATCCAGGTTTTTGAGTTCGTATCCAGTCACAGCCGAAGGCTTTGAAATTTGTATCGCAGAAAACACGAAGGTTCTGGTCTACTGAAATGCGAGTAAGTTACAAGGGAACCATTGTAATATAAAGTAAAGTTGTCATCATTCGTTGACTCGTCTCACAAATGGAACAAGAGATCACAGCTGGGTCCAAGTACTTTTCAGATATTTCATAACTGAGCTCATTTACTGTCGCTAGCTTGTCTGAACAGGTAGCGTTTTACTCCGAGAAGAGTCGAAGACATGTGATAGCTTCATCCAGAACTTGGTATCAAAACAGTCGAAAAACAGTGCCATCGTTTTTTTTTTAGAGGAACATGTCTCCTGGCGGATTTTAGCGTGACCTTTGTTTTCCAGGTCATGGCGTTGTTTCTCAAATATCCCGTTTGTCAAAATAATATGCTGTCAGTCGCTATCTACAGCATTGCGCAATTCTTGCAGATATCGGAAATGTGGCTTCTTTTCTTCCCATCTCAGAGAGAATATATGTGCCGTTTCACTCAAGGAGTGTCGAGTCACACCCATAAAACGGGAAAGGAGTAAAGGGGAGGGAAAAGCCTCATCTGAAGGGGGGCTTTTGAGAAACGGTCAGGACTTGTGAAGACCCTACTACCCCTACTTTAAATTCCTTATACAGTCAACGTCTTGGTTCTCGACCAATTTGGTTTTTGAACAAAAATTTCAGGTTTTTGATGCCTGGGTTCCTTCTAAATGACTTCCTGGTTTCGCGTCTCATTGTGAGCGACGCATTATTGATTAAAATAAAGCCAACATTGATTAATTGATTATAATGGGAAATGTTTTGGTTTTCCACCAAATCGGTTTTCAAACAGGTTTGTGGAACAGGTTATGGTCGAAAACCCAGGTTTGAGCAGGACTGGATTTGGCAGTGCACAAAATGCTTAAACGTTTTGACGTGTCATTTGGGTTAACTCAAGTTAACAGAGGAAAAACAGTCGCTTCGTTTTGGGGACCTCAAATTGTGTCTGGTACTCAGACGGACCTCAGAGAAGGATTTGGAAAAAAACTCTTAAAGGACAACCGACGCTTCCGGACAAGTTGTGTCCATAATTTGTGAAATCACTTCAAATGACTCCTACTGAGCGTATTTTACAAAGATTCCACCGCATATAGCTATATTTTATGTTTTAAGACTATCGCTGAATATTCAGGAAGTCTTGTTTTTTGTGTTGGTGACGATTCCTGACGTGATGTCACGTTAGGAACGCTCCTGACACACAATGCATTTTGGGTACTTTGATTTGGTCTGAAAACATCGTGTTGATCCGCGTTGATGGCGAAATTAGAAGGAAAACACATAGATAACGCGATGGTGAATCATTGTGTGTTGCACCAAGACTACTATTTGATACGAGTTGACAGAAATTCCCAGCAGACAAATCAGCCCATTTCCAATGTAGCTTGGGCACCATCTTGTGCATTTTCTGGGAGCTACATTGGAGTCTCAACGCCTCAAAATGATACGGAAGGACATCTTTAATCGATTGCAAACATTTATGCTTTCCTCTTCAGAACCATTTGATCAGAACCATATTCATAACTGGATGAGTAACAAGAAAGAATCTTCTCCGAATCTGAAGCCATTGTTTTGAGTCTAGAGCAAGGCAAGACGTCCTGGCGTGACGTCACGAACAAGGGGGCGGGACCTCTGAAACTCTGCATTTCCGAGGTCAATTTGAAGTAGTTTAGGGACACTTTAAGTCACTTCTATTGGTGTTTTGCATTTGACTAAAAATATCAGCCTGCGTGTTTTGGATATTTTAGATGCTATAAAACGTTTTTCTGATGTCAGTTAGGAAACAAAAAAAAATGGTGTCGGTTGTCCTTTAAAATGTAGTGAAATAATGCCGAAGTAGGAGTTATATGCTCCCTCTCATGAATACCAGTCAAGAGGCGATCGGCAGCATTTTGGACCGACGATTGATGGAGGACAGGCCGATTTTATGAAGCATGAGGTGTGGTTCCTGAAGTTTACGCTTCGTGACGTGCGTCATCACTGAGACATTCATCAGAGAGAGAAAAAGATGGTTGATAACGACACTCCGATCACTTTGTTTTGGGAAAGTACGATCAGATGTTCCTTTTTCAACTGTACAGTGATACCTTGGCTTACGAACGCTCTAGATAACGAACTTTACGCCTTCTGAACGTTAAATTCGCGAGAATATAATCTTGGCAGATGAACTATTTTTCGGGAAACACACTGAGCGCCACAATGAGTTATGTGTCGTTCGCGAACGAGCCGGTTCTTGGAGCTCCTGAAATGCCAGCCTGCTTTTTTTCCCCTCTATTCCCCGGCCCCAGTCTTCGGTTAAAGCCACACGTGATTGGTCAACATGCGTGGTAGAGGAAGGAGGGGACACACGCAGCAGGACACGCGCATCAGTGAGCGGGGGGAAGGGGTTACAGAAACAGAAACACACACACATTCGAAAGGGCTTGAAACTGCAAAAAATTGAGCTGCGAATTGGGAATTTTCAGAAAGTCCCGCCCCCAGTTCGTGACGTCACGCCAAGACGTCTTGCCTTGCTCGAGAATCATAACAATGGCTTTAGATTCGGAGAAGATGCTTTCTTGTTACTCATCCAGTTATGAATATGATTCAAATAGTTCTGAAGAGGAAAGCATAAATGTTTGCAATTGATTAAACAAGTTTTTCCGGGTCATTTTGAGGCATCAGGACTGATGTGTAGCGTCCCAGAAAATGCACAAGATGGCGCCCAAGCTCCGTTGGAAATGTTTCTGCTGGGAATTTGTGTCAACTACTATCAAATAGTAGTCTTGGTGCAACACACAACGATTCACCGTCGCATTATTTATGTGTTTTCCTCCTAATTTCGACATCAACACGGATCAACAAGTTTTCAGACCAAACAAAGTACCCAAAATGCATTGTGTGTTGCTTTCTCGGTCAGGGGCGTTCCAGACGTGACGTCACGTCAGGCATCGTCATCAAAACAAGACTTCCTGAATATTCAGCACGAGTCTTAAAATGTAAAATATAGCTACAGTAAAGTCTCGTTATATCGATATCGGATATATCGATAGTCCCGGTTATATTGATACTATTTCTATGCACGCACAGAGAAAATTACATGCAAACAGGGTCGGATATATCGATAGTCCCGGTTATATCGATATTTTTGCGGACTCCCTTGAATATCGATATAACGAGACTTTACTGTATATGCCGTGGAATCTTTGTAAAATATGCTCAGTAGAAGTCATTTGAAGTGATTTTACAAATTATGGACACAACTTTTCCGGGGGCGTCGGTTGTCCTTAGAAAAGGCTTAGAAAATTAGAAAAAAATATGTTTTATGAGGACCTGGGAACGGATTATTCTCATTTGAATGGTTTCCTATGGGAAATTAATTTTTGGGTGACACACTTTTCGCCTTACACACTCTGTCTGGGAACCAATTAAGTTTGTAAGCCAAGGTATCACTGTATGGCAATAGTCACTCGGAGATACAAACAAATATGGAGACCGAATAATTCAACTGTTTGTTTGATTATAAACGGAGAGCTCAATATACTAAAATTGTTATTTCGTGAATGGTTTCATATGAAAAGACAACCGTCGGCCAGTCCGGATTCCAACTAGCCTAAAATCCATCACAAAACGCACACACACACACACACACACACACACACACACACACACACACACACACACACACACACACACACACACACACACACACACACACACACACACACAGGAAACAAAAAAAGAGGTAGCCATGTCATTTTTAATATGCATGCGATGCCCCGAAGGGTTGCAGGCAACCGGTTTAACCTGATTGACACGCCGGTGTGACCCGAGATGAATACCACATGATTTCGTCACGAGCGGCGCGGTTCGGGTCAACCGCTCAGGTGTTTGTGATTACACAAACACCGACGAAGGCCCAGACGTCGAACCCAACCGAGGTTAGAGGCTTAAGTCAGTAAAATCGAATGGCTTAGCACAAAAAAAGATACTCGGTGTGGGAAATGCTATCCATTGCACCACAGGTGTTCAAACTATGGCCCCGGTGGGTATTTGTGGCCCGCTGGATGTTTTTCGGCGGTCCGAGATGTGTAAAAAAGTATATACAGGTAACATTCAAGTTACGACCACCCGTACTTATGACCACCAGACCCTTTTTTTAGAAATTCTACGCCTGGCACCGCAACACACAAATAGCCGGCAACGGCAACTACAATTTTGGCCAACCAGCATGTCAAACACTCGCACAGCAATGTACTGCGTGACTACATTCAATACTGTAGTTATACAGTGGAGATACCGCCTCGGCAACATCTCCTGTAGTACTGCACACTGCTTTTTTTTTCCTTTGCCGTACGCCTGAGTTCAAGCGTGTGTGTCGGGCGACCTCTTCTGGCCGTTAACAGGGTAAGTATAAAATGTATAAATGAACCGTACAGTAAACAGTTTTTGTATACATTACAGGTGCAGTTATACAGTAATAAAAAGCGATAATATGAAATATAAAATGATAAAAACGTTACTTCCGGGTTGAGTGAACACTGGCGTGTGTGCTGCCACCGCTCACCCGCAGAAAAAATACCCCGTAACTGTAAAGTGTCCTTGAGAGTTTTGAAAGGCGGTCACAAATGAAATGTATTATTATTATTATTATTATTATTATTATTATTATTATTATTATTATTATTATTATTAAAAACGACACTAAAAGGTAAGTATAACATTTATTAATGAACTGGACAGTAAGTTGTTTTGTAAACATTACAGGTACAGTTATACAGTAATAAAAATCGTTGATCCGAAATATAAAATGATAAAAATGACACTAAAAGTTATAAAATATATAAACTGTGAACAGTTTAGTATACAATAGCATTCAATAGAAAATGTTGCTTGAAAACAACAGATTGACATCGTATGCTATCCTGTCGTGTAAACGTCACGTCGACCATTTAGAATGGATTTCGACTTACGACCGATTGACTTACAACCGTTTTGTTGGAACCCGGTCGTAACTCGGATGTTACCTGTATATAGTCCAATCTTATTGGATGAGGCAAAAGATGCGTTTGTCACCGGTGCGTTCTTACCTCTCCTTGGACTCTCGTGGTTGAAGAGGATCCCGTTGACGGCAAACAGGTTGTAGGCCTCTCGGAAGTTCACCACAATCCAGTAGGCGTATAATTTTGCAGCACCTTACGAGTTGCAGGGAAAAAAAAAACATATCTTATGTTATTCATTTGTGCTAATTAACTAATTCACTGCCATTCACAAATTTGTTTGGGAATTGAAAATTTGCCATTCCCGAATCTGTTCGGGTTTTGGTTATTCTTGTGGGAGGGGGTGCTGATAAAGCGCTGGTCAAACCTCTGGCAATGTTTTTTGTTACAGCTTCCCCTGTTGTTAAAATTGTATTGTATTTTGTACAGCCGCCCCAATTTCAAGCTCAGATAACTCCAGAGCCAGATCACTGAGGATTTTTTTTTTAATGAAATCAGAGAGTCTAAAGTTTCGAACGCTGAATTGAATGTTTATGTAGTCCTAAAACTCAATATTCTGTGGGTCCGACAGTCTTGGAGACTGGACGTGAATATGATGTCACAATCATGTAACCATTCAAAAATAAATTTACGACCTGGACACGGGCAGGATGTGTCACCCTCCCTAATTTTCCATTCATTTCAAGTATGTTATGTATTTCAATCTATTTAAATGCTTTGTTCTTTTGATATCACGACATGACCAAAAAATGGGATTAACTTGGACAATTTGAGACGAAAAAAGGTCTGGATGGCCATGACACCCTCTTGTGACGATTCGGTGAGTGTAAAGTGTCCTTGAGAGTTTTGAAAGGCACTTATAAATGAAATGTATTATTATTATTATTATTATTATTATTATTATTATTATTATCATCAGTATATTATGATTAGTATTCATATTACTGTTATTATTAGTATTATTACAACTATTATTATTAGAATTATTATTATTACTATTATTATTATTATTATTAATTACTATTATTACTACTACTACTACTATTACTACTACTACTACTACTACTATTACTACTATTACTATCACTACTACTATTACTCCTACTACTATTAATACTATTATTACTACTATTATTACTACTGTTGTTACTATTATTATTACTACTACTATTACTACTACATTACTACTATTAGTATTACTACTATTACTATTACTACTACTATTACTAATATTACTACTACTATAATTACTACTATTGTTACTACTATTATTACGTCTATTGTTACTACTATTATTTCTACTACTGTTACTACTACTACTACTATTACTATTAGTATTGCTACTACTATTAAAACTACTATTACTACTACTATTATTACTCTTACTACTATTACTACTGCTTAGAATTATTATTATTATTATTACTATTATTATTATTACTATTATTATTATAACTATTATTACTATTACTACTTTTACTACTACTACTACGATTACGACTACTACCATTACTATTACTATTACTACTACTACTATTAGTATTACTACTTACTATTACTACTATTACTTCTATTATTACTGCCACTATTACTACTATTATTACTACTATTATTACCAGTATTACTACCATTACTAGTATTACTACTATTACTATAATTACTACTACTACTATTACTATTATTATTTTTTTTTATTATTATTATTCATCCCCAGAAGTGCACCCCTCATAACCGCCCATGAAGCCTCGGTTCGGGTGTTGACAGACGGGTGGGGGAAGAGGGTGTCAGCGAACAGGAGTATTTAGCCGATGCAGAACATGAAAACGGCGAACATGAAACCGGATCGTCTGCACACGTGCATCGCCCGCGCATGCGTCGGCTGCCTGCGGCGACGTGCCGCCAACGAGCGCCGAAGCAGCGAGAGTATAAAGGCGTCTTTGTTTCAGCGAGAGACACGAGAGACACTCCAGTCCAACGGAACGGAAGACATTTGGCCTCAGGTTGTGTGCACAGCGAAAAAAAAGTAGCCCGTGAAATGAATTTCTCGTCGTACACAGACGAGCAGCACACGCTAACCGTCATGTGTCCAAACAGGGCTAACGTCAAGCGCCGGATTCATCAAAAAGAAATCAATAAAATCTGTTTACCGTATGGTGAACGAGGGTAGAAGGGCGTAGTCTCCCTCTGTGGGAATTCCTGGGCTTTGCCGTACAACTCGCTGGTGGAGGCCTGGTAAAATTTGACGCTGTCGGTCAAGCCACACGACTTGATGGCGTCCAAAAGACGAAGCGTTCCCACGCCGTCCACGTCAGCCGTGTACTCGGCCATTTCAAAGGAGATCTGAAGGAAGAGACAACAACAATGTTCATTAAAAAATATACAGGTAACATCCGATTTACGACCGGCGCGAGTTACGTCTACCCATCATCATCATCATCATCATCATAATCGTAATAATAATAATAATAATCATACATTTCATTTATAAGCGCCTTTCAAAATTGGGGGGGGGGACTCGGACGAAGATATAGAAAGTCCAGGGTAATACAAAGTACAAATACAAGTTGACAGCGTCCCGTTTTCGTACCCGCTGTCCTGAAGAAGGAAGTTGTGGAAGCAGGGAGGTGTGGCCCCGCCCCCAGCAGTCAATCCGAATGTGACAATTGGCGATGGTTCATGTCTCAGCGTGGAGGCGTATGGTCCAGGAGAGTTTCTAATCACATGCCCGAGCCACCTCATGTGGATCCTCCCAACATGGAGAAGCGTAATCAAAAACAAAACACTATTCTTGAACAAATGAGCAAAATTTCCCTTCCATTTGCCACATAACGAAAAGTTGTAAGTTGAAATCTCGGTTCGGACATTCTTGTGAGGGGGTTTTCATGTTTTTCCGTCCTTACTCGCTTCCTTCTCCCTAAGCCGCTTCGTCCAGCTCTTCCCGGGAAGGCGTTCCCATGCCAACCGGGCTGGTCTGTGTCTTTCCCAGGAGACACCTGGCGAAGATTCATGGTCCAGGAGAGTTTCAAATCAAATGCCCGAGCCACCTCATTTAGCTCGTCTCAACATGGAAGAGAGGAACCATCACAAACAAAACTCTATTATTGAACAAATGAGCAATATTTTGCTTCCATTTGCCTCATAACGAAAAGTTGAAAGTTGAAATCTCGGTTCGGACATTCTTGTGAGGGGGTTTTCATGTTTTTCCGTCCTTACTCGCTTCCTTCTCCTCAAGCCGCTTCGTCCAGCTCTTCCCGGGAAGGCGTTCCCATGCCAACTGGGCTGGTCTGGGTCTTTCCCAGGAGCCACCTGGCGAAGGTTCATGGTCCAGGAGAGTTTCAAATCAAATGCCCGAGCCACCTCATGTGGATCCGCTCAACACGGAGGAGAAGCGTAATCAAAAACAAGGCTATTCTTGAACAAATGAGCAATATTTTGCTTCCATTTGCCTCATAACGAAAAGTTGAAAGTTGAAATCTCGGTTCGGACATTCTTGTGAGGGGGTTTTCATGTTTTTCCGTCCTTACTCGCTTCCTTCTCCCCAAGCCGCTTCGTCCAGCTCTTCCCGGGAAGGCGTTCCCATGCCAACTGGGCTGGTGCTGGTAAGGCGGAGCTGCCACTCAAGATTTCCAAAACATGCGCAGTCTGTTGAAAGAAGCCGTTTTTTCGTCTCAAGGGATGACTTGCATATTTTGCAAATTGTTCAAAGAGTCGTCGGATGAAATTGGTTTCAGGAGTTGGCGGAACTGAAAATCCGCAAGAGTCCAAGTCCCCTTTTACTTGAAACTCATCTGGAAGAATCAGTCACAAATCCCCAAGGAGGGACGTAGCAAATCACGTGCCGGGAGTCTATTGGAGTCCATCCCAAAATTTCCTATTCCCAGAATGCCTTGTTTTCCAGACAAGAAGGCAAATTGAGCTGATGTTGGGAATTTCTGTCTACGCTCATCGACTTGGCGGGTTGGCAAAAAATACAAAATGGGGCGTGACAGTTAAAAGCCTTCCTGGTTCTTGGTCACCACAGGTGGGGCAAAAGGCGGGCCAATGGCGAAGAAACGCATTGGCCCTTTAGTGCTTCGCCATCAACTCTGCACACACGGACAAATAAAGACGCCTTATTTATTTATGGCAAGTACCAATAGTGAGGGCTCTTTGTGTATCGGTACCGCTTGCAAGGCTGATGGGAGGGAACTTATGACGGAGCATCAGGGGCAACCGGTATTTGGCTCAAGGACACTTTTGGATAGGGTCGTGCTGGCCGGGGAGTGAACCATCAACCTTTGAAATGGGAAATGACCACTCCAACACTAAGCAATACTTGCCCCAGCAAAGGTATTTATTGATCGATTGATTGATTGATTGATTAATTGGTTGATTGATTTATTTCTTTATTTATTCATTAATGTATTTATGTATGTATTTATTTATCTATTTATTCATGTATTTATCTATGTATCTATTTATTTATTCAGCTAATTAATATTATGCATACAGACAGACACAGACATATATATATATATATATATATATATATATATATATATATATATATATATATATATATATATATATATATATATATATATATATATATATATTGGGAGGCAAGCCCCAATGAATAATGAGATTGGGAAGCCAGCCCCAATAAATGAAATGCTGAGCGAGGCAGCAAATGACCTGGGAGATAAGATCATGGCAAGAATGAAAACTGGGCAACGAAGGCACCGATTACAACGGCTATGTGAAGTACCACCTGAAAGTCTCATGGAAACTGTGAATGCAGCACTGAGAACGATCCCGACCGGAACGATCACGGAAACCAATGAGCTGATATACACCTCAGCATCAGTGATCCTAGACATGCTTGGCTACAAGAGCAACCATGAGAGCCACGAGATTCATTACCCACCATGGAAAAGACGGTTGGAGGCCAAGATCAAGGCGGCTCGGAAAGATGTGAGTCAATTGACGGAGACCCAGAGAGGTGTGAATAAAAGGCCAATACCCAAGAGGTACATGCAGATAACCATACCTGAAGCACTCGAAACTGCCAAACAAAGGCTCCAGGCCTTGGCCAGTCGCCTAAAGAGGTACACGAAAGACAATGAGGCCAGAAGAATAAACAGGCTGTTCGCAACACAACCTGCGAAAGTGTACGCTCAGTGGCAGGGTTCTAACAGCAGAGCAGACCCTCCAAGGCTGGAAACTGAAAGATACTGGAAAGGCATATGGGAGAAGGAGGTCGCACATAACAGCAGTGCACAATGGCTGGTGACTCTGAAAGAGGAGCACAGCAACCTCCCTGAACAGAACCGAGTTACCATCACAGCGGCAGATATACAAGGAAGAGTCTCAGGTATGAAAAACTGGACGGCACCAGGCCCGGATATGGTCCACACCTACTGGCTAAAGAAACTCACAGCTCTCCACGAGCGCCTAGCAGCACAAATGAACCAGCTGCTGATGGATGGGACTCACCCAGGATGGCTAACCGAAGGGCGAACAATCCTGATCATGAAGGATTCCTCAAAGGGTGCAGTTCCTTCCAACTATCGGCCAATAACCTGTCTCTCCACAACATGGAAGCTCATGTCAGGCATCATTGCGGCTAAGATAAGTGGACACATGGATCAATACATGAGCAAAGCACAGAAAGGCATTAGTAGAGATACTAGAGGTGCCAAACATCAGCTGCTGGTTGACAGAACAGTCGCTCAAGACTGCAGGTCCCGACATACCAACCTGTGCACAGCCTGGATTGATTACAAGAAAGCATATGACTCGATGCCACACACATGGATCAATGAATGCTTGGAGTTGTATAAGGTCAACAGGACCCTGAGAGCCTTCGTTGCAAACTCGATGAGGATGTGGAAAACCACACTTGAAGCCAATGGCAAGCCACTAACGCAAGTGTCCATCAAATGTGGCATATACCAAGGTGATGCACTCTCCCCACTGCTGTTCTGCATAGGACTGAACCCCCTCAGCCAGATAATCGCCAAGACAGGCTATGGATACCGCCTCAGAAATGGAGCTACGATCAGTCACCTCCTCTACATGGATGACATCAAGCTGTATGCTAAGAGCGAAAGGGACATAGACTCCCGTATCCACACAACCAGGATCTACAGCAGTGATATCGGAATGTCATTCGGGCTGGAGAAATGTAGTCGGATGGTGACTACGAGGGGCAAGGTAGTCCACACTGAAGGGGTCTCACTCACTGAAGGAACAATAGCAGACATTGAAAACAGCTACAAGTACCTCGGTATACCACAGGCCAATGGCAACCTCGAATTAGCAACAAGGAGAGCGGCTACGACCAAATACCTCCAGCGGGTGAGGCAAGTCCTCAGAAGCCAGCTCAATGGCAAGAACAAGACCCGGGCAATAAACAGCTATGCCCTGCCAGTGATCAGATACCCTGCAGGAATAATAAGGTGGCCAAAGGAAGAGATTCAGACCACGGATGTTAAGACCCGAAAACTCCTCACCATGCACGGAGGGTTCCATCCCAAGTCCAGCACCCTGAGACTGTACACAAGCCGTAAGGAAGGAGGCCAGGGACTAGTGAGTGTGAGAGCCACTGTCCAGGATGAAACATCCAAGCTCCATGAATACATCAAAGAGAAGGCTCCAACGGATGATGAACTCAGAGAATGTCTCAGACAATGGGGAACAGAGGATGAGGTGCTGGAAGAGGGACAATCGTTGGAGGAAAAGCCCCTACACGCGATGTACCACCGAACAATAGCAGAAGTGGCTGATCTCAAGAAGTCCTATCAGTGGCTCGAGAGGGCTTGTCTAAAGGACAGCACAGAGGCACTCATCCTGGCTGCTCAAGAGCAGGCCCTGAACACCAGAGCCATCGAGGCAGGGATATACAACACCAGACAAGACCCAAGGTGTAGGTTGTGCAAAGAGGCACCTGAGACAATCCAACACATAACTGCAGGGTGTAAGATGCTGGCAGGGAAAGCCTACATGGAGCGCCATAACCAGGTGGCTGGCATAGTCTACCGAAACATCTGTGCGGAGTATGGACTGGAAACCCCAAGGTCAAAATGGGAAACACCTCCCAAGGTGGTGGAGAATGACCGAGCAAAAATCCTGTGGGACTTCCAGATACAGACTGACAAGATGGTAATGGCCAACCAACCAGATATCGTGGTCATAGATAAAGGGGAAAGGAAAGCCGTTGTCGTGGATGTAGCGGTCCCGAGTGATGGGAACATCAGAAAGAAGGAACATGAGAAAATCGAGAAATACCAAGGGCTCAGAGAGGAGCTGGAGAGAGCCTGGAAGGTAAAGGTGACAGTCGTGCCTGTGGTGGTCGGAGCACTTGGGGCAGTGACCCCCAAACTCGACGAGTGGTTGCAACAGATCCCGGGAACAACATCGGATATCTCGGTCCAGAAAAGCGCAGTGCTGGGAACAGCACGGATACTGCGCAGAACCCTCAAGCTTCCTGGCCTCTGGTAGAGGACCCAAGCTGAAATGGGGACAGACACCACCCATGGTGGGTGAGACGAGGATTTTTTTTTTTTATACAGTGAGACCTTGGCTTACTAACACCTTACCTTACGAATGTCAAATTTATGAAAATTAAACCTTGAAATACACACTACTTTTCGCGATACACACCCGCAGAGTGATCTTCGGATCTGGCGGAGTGATCTTCAGATATTTGGCGGAAGTACACGACCGAACTGCGCTCCAGCCTGCCCAACTTCCCACACCTCCTCTCTCTGAATTTACACGCCAATCGCCTTTGAGGAGCTATTTGCAGATAATTTTGCTATTATGGGACCGAAAAAGACCGCACCACAGGTTTGTGTTCAGCCGAAGAAGACACAAAACAAAATCACTATTGAGGAGAAGAAGGAGAAAATTGATAAACATGAACGAGTTGTGCGTTTGTGTGATTTAGTGGCCCAGTACAGCTATGCTAAGTAAACCATTGCTACCATTCTGCGCAACAGAGGAGCCATCAAAGGTGCGTCTGTTGCAAAAGGTGTTTCCGTGCTGTCAAAGCAACGGTCTCGGGCAATCAAAGAAGTTGAAAAACGTCTGTTAATTTGGATTAACGAAAAGCAGCTATCCGGCGACAGCGTGAGTAAAGCAATTATATGCGAGAAAGCATGGCTAATTCACGCCGATATCGCCATGCGGCAACCTGGAAGTTCTCCGCTTATTGAGGATTTTAAAGCCAGCAACGGATGGTTTGAGAACATCGGACGGCGAGGAGGATGAGATGGCTGCAGCATCAAGTGAGCTCATCAAGGCAATGGTGGCAAAGTGGAATGATGTGCAGGCTTTTATCGAACAGTTCCATCCAGAAAAGACTGTGGCTATGAGAATCGTCAACATGATGAACGATAATGTGATGCCTCAGCTTCGTAAGACCTTACAAGTCAGAAAGCAACAGGTGTCAATTAAGAGGTTTTGAAACAGCAAAAATGATGAGGAGTCTCCAAAGACGCAAAGAAGAGAATCTACCAACAAGATGAGAAGTTACCAACAGTCCATATGGAAGGTGACTCTCCTTCCATTAGATATCAACGACCATCAAAAAGGTAAATAAAACTTTATTTTATAGTAGTGTATTTCTTTAATTACAGTCCTCATGTAATGTGCCCCTCTTTCTAAACAGCAATTTAGTCTGACCTCCGACCTCCAACGCCATTCCATCAAGCCATC
This sequence comes from Hippocampus bargibanti, assembly GCF_051943395.1. NCBI lineage: Eukaryota > Metazoa > Chordata > Actinopteri > Syngnathiformes > Syngnathidae > Hippocampus > Hippocampus bargibanti. The sequence goes on from NC_142740.1 coordinate 7,060,609, forward strand.
AATGACCATCACAAAGGTAAATAAAACGACTTTTTTACAGTAGTTTATTTCTTTAATTACAGTCCTCATGTAATGTGCCCCTCTTTCTAAACAGCAATTCAGTCTGACCTCCGACCTCCAACGCCATTCCATCAAGCCATCAATGACCATCACAAAGGTAAATAAAATAATTTTATTTTATAGTAGTTTATTACTTTAATTACAGTCCTTATGGAATGTGACTCTCTTTCCTAACAGTAATTCGCTCTGACCTCCGACCTCCAACGCCATTCCATCAAGCCATCAATGACCATTACAAATGTAAATAAAGTGACTTTATTATACAGTGCAGTGTATTTATTTCATTACAATACAAGAGCACATTTATTATACATAGAATAAGGTATGTTGTGTGTGGCTTATTTAGTTGAAAATTATATTTTATGGAAACCTGGGAACGGATTATAATCATTTTAATGGTTTCCGGTGGGAAAATTTTTTTGGTGATACACACTTTTCGCCTTACACACTCTGTCTGGGAACCAATTAAAGGACAACTGACGTCACTTTTTTGTTTCTTAACTGACACAGTACACACACAGTATGATATTTTTATTCAAATGCAAAACACCAATAAAAATGACTTAAAGTGTCCAAAATCTGCAAAAGAATTGAGCTACGAATTGGGCATTTTCAGAAAGTCCCGCCCCCAGTTCGTGATGTCACGCCAAGACGTTTGCATTGCTGGAGAATCCAAACAATGGCTTCAGATTCGGAGGAGATGCTTTTTTGTTACACATCCAGTTATGAATATGATTCAAATAGTTCTGAAAAGGAGAGCATACATTTTTGCAATCGATTAAATAATTTATTCCATGCCATTTTGAGGCAACATTGGGGGGGGGGGGGGGGAATTGATCACCAGACGAGAGGCACAAAATGGCGACCTCCTGTGGTCACCTCCGTTTCCACAGGCTGAAAAATTCCTTATATGGAGCTTGGACGCCCTCTTCTGGCGGCTTTTGGGTGCAACACGGTTTTCAGACCAAACATGTACAGCAAAATACATTGACGTGATGGAAGGCCTGCTACAATGTGTCTTTTTTTCGGTTAGGGGCGTTCCTTTAGTGACGTCACGTACGGACTCGTCACCAACTCAAAAACAAGACTTCCTGAATAGTCAGAGCGGGTCTTCAAACGTAAACTATAGCTATATGTGGTGGAATCTTATTAAAATACGTCGGTAGCCCTTTAAGTTCGTAAGCCAAGGTCTCACTGTATGTATGTGTGTATGTATATATATATATATATATATATATATATATATATATATATATATATATATATATATATATACAAAATATATTATATAGGAGGCGAAACGTCCGAAACCTTCACTTTTGTATACGGCTATATCGATGGACCACTCCTGTACGACTAGCTTACACAGACATATATATATATATATATATATATATATATATATATATATATATTTTTTTTTTCTCTTTCTTTTTGTCTCTCGCTATCTATATCTATATCCAGTGATATCTCGTTTTACCCCTTGGCTTACGAACTTTTCGGTTAACAAACATTAAATGTATGAAAATTTTACCTTGCCATAAAAACTATTTTTTGGGACGGACACACACGGAGTTGCCACAATGAGTGATGTGCTGTTCGCGAACGAGCCCGTTCTACTAAAAGAAAATAGCAGCCGGATTGTTTTGTTCCTCTATTCCCGGCCCCGAGTCATCGGTTAAAGCCATGTGATTGGTCAAGAATGCAGTAGTGAGGGGGGGGGGGGCGTTTACAGACAGAGAGTGAAGCCATTCTCCAAATAAGAAAATGGCTGCCGACATGTTTTTTTTTTGTCCTCTATTCCCCGCCCCCAGTCTTCGGTTAAAGCCACGTGATTGGTGAAGAAAGCAGCAGTGAGAGGAGTTGGTTTGAACATTAAAGAGACAGGCAGACGAGACGAGGCAGAGAGAGAGTGACAAAATGGATAGAAAACAGTGAAATTTAGACTTGTTTCAACTTTGATAGTTCAAAGGCAGAGTGTAGACTGCAAGGTTAAAATTCCCAATCAGGCTCCACAAATCACCCGCACTAGCCATCAGTTCTATTTGAAATGAAAAGACAAGCAAGGGAACCAGCTATTGAGGATGTTTCTAGTGTGTCTGCTTGCATCTGTTGTTGCAATATCACAATTTCCAAGATGTACAATCCAGAGCTCCTTGAGTCACTTTATGCAAAAAGCTATCCATTCCATCAAGCCATCAACGACTTTATTATACAATACAGTTTATTTCTTTAATTATAATATCATATCACATTAATTATACATAAAATACTGTATATTTGGTGTAGTTTTAAGGCTTAGAAAATTATGTTTTATGGGGATCTGGGAACGGATTATTCTCATTTTAATGGTTTCCTATGGGAAATATTTTTTGGGATACACACTTTTCGTCTTACACACTGTGGGAACCAATTAAGTTCGTAAGCTAAGGTAGAACGTATATATGTAAATCTTAAACATATGATTTTTTATTCATTCATCTATTCATTAATCTATGTATTTATCAAAATCCACAATTGATTGACAGATAACGATATACCCCGGGGGAGAAAGATGAAGGAAGAACTCGGGCTGAGCCACACAGTCCCACGATCCAAAAGCAACCTGCTTCAACCGCAAGTGCGACCTCTGGCTGACCAGCTGTTTGCTGCCAACGACAAACTTTGACTATGAATGTTGAGACCAAATGGAGCAGAAAGGCAAAACATTTACACAACGTCAATTAGCATGCTAGCGCATCTTATTTATGTCCCTGAAGATTCTGGTCAGTCCTCTAACCATCGCGGCTAATAAACGAGCAGCCAGACTTTCTTTCTTACTCTGACGAGAAGGGCGATAGACAGACACTTGAATATTTAACGCAAAAATAACAAATTGCCAATGCTGTATGCGCAATGGCTAACCTGGCATAACAACACTCAGATAATAATAATAATACATTTCATTTATAAGCGCCTTTCAAAACTTTCAAGGTCCCTTCACAGTCACAGGATATTTTTCTGTGGGTGAGCAGCGGCAGCCACACGCGCTAGCGTTCACTCAACCCGGAAGTAACTCAGATAGAAAGCTACCTAGCTAATAGACAGCTAATTGGATTGGATTGGATTTGTCTTTATTAGTCTCGCAGTGGAGAAATTTACATTCACAGTAGCAAAGTGATAAAAGGAATGAAAGTCTTCTTTTCCTTTCAGCTTTTCCCTTAAAGGGGTCGCCACAGCAAATCAATGGCATGTTTATTTTGGCCAAGCTTTTACGTCGGATGCCCTTCCTGACACAACCCTCTGTATTTATCCGGGCTTGGGACCGGCACAAGAAGACATATGTCCCTTTGTGGCAGCAGAACAAGCAACTCGCTCAGTAAAAGGCTCCCAAACACAAAATAGTAATCGGCACAGCAACATTCAAAGTAGAAAAACAAAATACATGAGCTGCTGAAAATGCAGCCACTCTCGCGGTGCCGTCTTGAAGTCAAAAGAACAAAAAAAAAATGACAACACAAAGATAATATTACAACACAAAGAAGTCCAAGATGGCGCCCGAGTCGGCAGCCTCAGCAAGTGCTCTCATGAGCCTTGCTTTTTTTGGTGGTTTTTGTCTTGTTTTGTGTTTTCTTTTGTCACTTTGTGTTGTTGTGCGTCGTGTGGAACGGACACGGATTGTTTTTCAGCATTTTTGACCACGACATTCATCAAGGAGGAGACTGTGCTGAGCGGTTGCGCCTTTTCGGCAGCATGAATATGCCAGTACTGTTTTTGAATGGGAGGAATGTTGGTGCCATTTGACTGCCATCGCTGGACACCAAAGGGGCCATTGTGCTTTTTTGCACCTGTAATGGGCAGCATCTTCAGCGGAAAGGTCAGTGCTGTTGGACAGTCTGCGGCATGGCTTGAGGAACCCGCGATAAGAAGAAAGGAGCGTCAGCGCAGAGCGCCAATGCGTATGTGGAGCTGTTGCGGCTTGGAATTGAAGCAGATTTATGTGGAACAGGAGATGTGAGACAATCTCTTTTCGTCAATGGATGCTACAGCTGCGTGTTTGCTTTCAACATTTAGCTTGTAGTCGACGTGCACATTCCACCATGATGTCCCTGATCCACTGGTGGAAAGACGCTTTGATCCTCTCCTCTTTCATCTAGAACTGCTTCATGTCATCACAAAGAGGGTACAGCAAGTCCTGAAGAATGAATGTCTCTCTGTGTCTTTGTATTGTCATATTGTCTCTATGCTGTCATATTATTTGTTATTTAGTTTTTCTTTGTTCTTTTGACTTCAAGACGGCGCCGCGATAGTGGCTGCCTTTCCAGCAGCTCATGTATTTTGTTTTTCTACTTTCCTTCCTTCACTTTGTTGCTGGGAAATTTAATTTCTCCACTGTGAGACTAATAAAGGCATATCCAAGCCAATCCAAAGACACAGAGTCATTCATTCTTTAGCACTTTCTGTACCCTCTTTGTTACATAAAGCAGTTGTAGATGAAAGAGGAGAGGATCAAAGCATCTTTTCACCAGTGGATCAGGGACATCATGGTGGAATGTGCACATCGACTACAAGCTAAATGTTGAAAGCAAATAGATAGCTAAGTAACATGGATAGAAAGCTAGCTAGCTAATAGATAGCTAACAGATAGCTAGCTTCACCTTCACTCAACCTCAACCTGGAATTTACTCGGATAGAAAGCTAGCTAGCTAATAGATAGCTAACAGAGAGCTAGCTAGACCTTCAATAAACCCAGAAGTAACTCTGATAGAAAGCTACCTAGCTAATAGACAGCTAATAGATAGCTAAGTAACACGGATAGAAAGCTAGCTAGCTAATAGATAGCTAACAGATAGCTAGCTTGGCCTTCACTCAACCTGGAAGTTACTCGGATAGAAAGCTAGCTAGCTAATAGATAGCTAAGTAACACGGATAGAAAGCTAGCTAGCTAATAGATAGCTAACAGATAGCTAGCTTGGCCTTCACTCAACCTGGAAGTTACTCGGATAGAAAGCTAGCTAGCTAATAGATAGCTAACACAGAGCTAGCTAGACCTTCACTCAACCCAGAAGTAACTCGGATAGAAAGCTAGCTAGCTAATAGACAGCTAACAGATAGCTAGTTAGGCCACAGGTGTCAAAGTCAAGGCCCGCGGGCCAAATCCGGCCCACCACATCATTTTTTTTGGCCCGCGAAAGCAAATCAAACTTGTTAAATTCCATGATGATTGCTAAAATCTGAGCCAAAATTTCATATTTTTGGATGTCAACCACAATAAAAGTCATTATTCTTGACTTCAGATTTGAAAACGAGTTATTCATTAATTTGCTGTGTGCTCTATATGTGATATTTGAAGGGATTTAAACATTCTAATGGGTTCCCCAAATTCATAACGGCCCTCGAGAGGAAACCATAACTACAATGTGGCCCGCGGCAAAAAATGACTTTGACACCCCTGAGTTAGGCCTTCACTTAACCCGGAAGTAACTTAGATAGAAAGCTAGCTAGTTAATAGATAGCTAACATATAGCTAGTTAGGCCTTCACTTAACCCGGAAGTAACTCGGATAGAAAGCTAGCTAGCTAATGGACAGCTAACAGATGGTTAACTAGGCCTTAACTTAACCCGGAAGTAACTCAGACAGAAAGCTAGCTAGCTAATAGATAGCTAAGTAACTCAGATAGAAAGCTACAAAGCTTGTTCTTTTCCTTTCGGCTTTTCCCGTCAAGGGGTCGCCACAGCAAATCAGTGTCCTCCATCTTTAGAGGTTTGATCCGCATGTTTGTTTTGGCCAAGCTTTTACGTCGGATGCCCTTCCTGACACAACCCTCTGTATTTATCCGGGCTTGGGACCGGCACAAGAAGACATATGTCCCTTTGTGGCTACAGAACAAGCACCTCGCTCAGTAAAAAACATGCAGGTTAAGCTATTGGTTTATATCGTGCTTTAACAACAACTGATGCTGTCACAAAATGTTAAAAAAATTCTTGGGCCGTCATATTTCAAACCCTATTTTTAAAAAAAATTCTGCCGACACATAGCGCGTATCATGTGCAAACTTGATAGCAGGTTATCAACAGACGCACACAAAGAAAACGAGAGCTCCCTTTGTGTCTGTGGCAACCACAAACAGCGCTAACACTTGTAAGCAAATGGCATACCGCAATGACACTCCTGGCCCGGGTCCAAAAGGCGCTCCTGACAAGACGCTCTGCGAGGTTAACGTCGGTGATGGTTTTGCGAGGGTAAACGGCAAAACTAAAGACAAACGAACATTCCAGGCGTGTTGTAACATTTAAAAGAACAAAGAATGCTGTTTGACAAAAATCCGAATGCTTTAAAACTGTACTGTAAAAGTGTCCAAAGTGCGGCCCGGGGGCCAAATGCGACCCCTGGTCAATTTTCATCCGGCCCGCAGCCTCAGACATGAAATCAATAATGTGTGCATGTAGAATGAAGACATTGTGCAGTAGTGCTGTTAGCTGCATATGCTGCCACCCAGAGGCTCAATTAGGAAAAGCACATTAGTAGATAATAATAATAATAATAATAATAATAATAATAATAATAATAATAATAATACATTTCATTTGTAAGACCATTCAAAACTCTCAAGGTCACTTTAAAGTCACAGGATAAAGTTTTTCTCTGTGTCAGCAGAGGCAGCCACACGCGCCAGCGTTCACTCAAACCGGAAGTAACTCAAATAGATAGAAAGCGCTCTAGCTAATGGATAGCAAATAAATAGCTAATAGATAGCCAGTTATGAGGATATGTGAAAAAAATATATATTTTTGGCTATCTGGCTGGCTAGCTATTAGCGATCTAACCGGCTAGCTATTACCTGTCTAGCTGGCAGGCTGTTACCTGGCTAGCTGTTGGCTATCTGTCTACCTATTAGCTATTTATTAGCTGTCCATTAGCTAGCTGGCTAGCTATTAACTGGCTATCTGGCTCACTGTTAGCTGGCTAGCTGTTGCCTATCTGGCTATTAGCTATTTATTAGCTATCCATTAGCTAGCCTCCATTGATAGCTTTTAGTGTCATTTTTATCATTTTATATTTCGTATTATCGATTTTTATTACTGATTAACCGTACCTGTAATGTATTAAGACTGTTTACGGTACAGTTCATTTATAAATGTTATACTTAACTTAGTGTTGTTTTTATCATTTTATATTTCATATTATCAATTATTATTACTAGGGCGGCCCGGTAGTCGAGTGGTTAGCACACCGGCTTCACAGTGCAGAGGTCGCCGGTTCGCGTCCTGGTCCGGCCTCCCTGTGTGGAGTTTGCATGTTCTCCCCGGACCCGCGTGGGTTTTCTCCGGGTCCTCCGGTTTCCTCCCACACTCCAAAAACATGCATGGCAGGCAGATTGACCACTCCAAATTGTCCCTAGGTGTGAGTGTGAGAGTGACTGTTGTATGTCTTTGTGTGCCCTGCGATTGGCTGGCAACCAATTCAGGGTGTCCCCCGCCTCGTGCCCGAAGACAGCTGAGATAGGCTCCAGCACCCCCCGCGACCCTAATGAGGAATAAACGGTACGGAAAATGGGATGAGAATTATTATTACTGTATACGTAACTGTTTACTGTACTGTTTATTTATAAATTGTATACTTTATACTTAGTACGGTACCACAGGAGATGTTGCCCAGACGATATCAGCACTGTATAACTACTGTATTGAGTGTCGTCACGCAGTAGATTGCTGCCCCAGTGTTGACATGCTGGCTGGCCAAAATTGTAGTACGCTTTGCCGGCTGCTTGCGCGCTGCGGTGCCAGGCGTAGAATTTAAATTAAAAAAGGAGGGGGGTCTAGTAGTCGTAAGTACGGGTGGTCGAAAACCGCGACGGCCGTAACTCAGATGTTACCTGTAGTTATTAACGGTTGGATTGATTCAGACGTAGCCTACTTTTGAAACGCATGGCTCGCCACTGGTATAAATATGACGACAACAATTATCAACCCAAAATGCTAAAACGGGCTAACGGGAATAAGAGACGAGCTGACGCTACCTTGACGTGACTCTGAGCACCCAGGTTGTAGATTTCCGTCGGTTTGACTTGGTTAACGATATTCACCAGACACGTGCCATCCGTCAGGTCGCCGTAGTGCAGCTTCATATCTGGCAAAGAAAGTTGTGGGGTTAAATAATGGCTGGCGGGAACTGCAGGATTTTCTGGGAGAGAGAAGAAGTTTTTATTCCATGATAAATATCACGTCATCCAGGTCGTGAAGTCAGGAAGCAGCCCCCGGGCAATCATCATGCCAGCGCTGTCTTTCGGCCTGGCGCTAATCTGGGCTGCTGGACTGATCGCGAGTGCGCAGGACAGTTTTGCCAAGACAGCTCTCCAGACATTTTATAACTTCATTGCGGTTGTTTGATTCATGAAGAAAAATACAGAAAAGAAACTTACTGCCTTCGGTGTGCGTCTGTGGGTTCTGGTAAAGATGTTCGATGCGTCCCGTGTTGAAAGAACTGGAACGTCTCAAAATGCCGTGAACCTGACCATGGAGAAGGTACCATGAAGCTAAATGTTGGACTAGAAGAAGGACCATTTTTTTTTTGCCCAGGCTGAAATTTGGTTTTATTTCTGACCTCGTATCCTTTGGAGAGTAGAAACTCTGCCAGGTAGGAGCCATCCTATGACAAGATGAAACAACAATAACACTCAATATTTTCATTCATCAAAATGTCGCCATTTTATTAAACAATATATATATATATATATATATATATATATATATACAGTAAAGTCTCGTTATATCGATATTCAAGGGAGTCCGAAAAAATATCGATATAACCGGGACTATCGATATATCCGACCCTGTTTGCATGTAATTTTCTCAGTGCGTGCATAAAAATAGTATTGATATAACCGGGACTATCAATATATCCGATATCGATATAACGAGACTTTACTGTATATATATGGGACTTTGGAATTTTATATTTTTTTAATTTAGAAAAGCATCATTTTAGAAAATGAAACACTTGAAATTTTTCATTTTCAAATTTAAAAAAAAATTACATCACCATTTTAGAATATAAAAATTTTTAGAATACATTTTGAATAAAAAAATAGAAAATCTGCATTTAAGACAAAAAAAAATTAGAACATCACCATTTTAGATTTTTTTTTCCTTTCGAAAATTGCCATTTTAGAAAATAAAAAAAAATTCAAAGTGCCGTTTTCAAATTAAAAAAAAACAAAATCACTATTTTAGAATATAAAAATTAGAAAATCGCCATTTTAGAATGGAAAAAAGAAAATCTGCATTTTAGAAAAAAAAAATTAAAATCGACATTTTCGAATGAAAAAAAATCAAAAATCGACATTTTAGATGATTAAAAAATGTTATTGCCATTTTAGAATTTAAAAAATAGAAAATCCGCATTTTAGAAATCAAAGAAAATTAGAATATCGGCATTTTACAATTTTTTTTATTGAATAAAATCACGTTTTTAGAAAATAAAACATTTGAAAATTGTCATTTTTGAATAAAAACAAATTAAATCACCATTTTAGAATATAAAACATTTTACAATCAATTTAGAATAAAAATCAGCATTTTAAATAACAAAAAAATTAGAACATCACTATTTTAGATTTTTTTTAATTTCTGAAATCACCATTTTAGAAAATTAAAAAAGTTCATAATGACCGTTTTAAAATTAAAACAAAATAGAAAATCTGCATTTTAGGAAACCAAAAAAAGTTGAAAATTGCCATTTAGAATCATTTTTCATTTCGAAAATTGTCATTTTAGAAAATACAAAAAAAAAAATCAAATTGCCGTTTTCAAATTTAAAAAAAATCTAAAATCACCATTTTAGAATATAAAAATTAGAAAATCGCCATTTTAGAATCGAAAAAAAGGAAATCTGAATTTTAGAAAAAAAATTGAAAATCGACATTTTCGAATTAAAAACATTGAAAATCGACATTTTAGAAGATTACATTTTTATGGCCATTTTAGAATTTAAAAATAGAAAATCAGCATTTTAGAAATAAAAGAAAATTAGAATATCGCCATTTTACAATTTTTTAATTGAATAAAATCACCATTTTAGAAAATAAAACATTTTACCATCAATTTAGAAAAAATAAATAGAAAATCAGCATTTTAGATAACAAAAAATTTAGAAAATCACTATTTTAGATTTTTTTTAATTTGGAAAATCACCATTTTAGAAAATTAAAAACATTCATGATCACCGTTTTAAAATTAAAACAAACTAGAAAATCACAATTTTCGAAAACCAAAAAAATTGACAATTATTTTAGAAAATACAAAAAAAAATCAAATTGCCGTTTTCAAATAAAAAAAATCGAAAAGCACCATTTTAAAAATTAGAAAATTGCCATTCTAGAATTGAAAAAAAAGAAACTCTGCATTTTAGAAAAAAATTGAAAATCGACATTTTTGAATTAAAAAAATCAAAAATCGACATTTTAGATGATTAAAAAATGTTTTTGCCATTTTAGAATTTAAAAAATAGAAAATCAGCATTTTAGAAATCAAAGAAAATTCGAATATCGCCAGAATTTTTTTAATTTAGAAAATCACCATTTTAGAAAATAAAACATTTGAAATGGTCATTTTCGAATAAAAACAAATTAAATCGCCATTTTAGAATATACAACATTTTAGAATAAATTTAGAACAAAAAAATGATAACCATCATTAAAATATATACATATATAGATAGGTATATATAGAAAATCAGCATTTTAGAAAACCAAAAAAATTGAAAATTGCCTCTTTAGAATTATTTGTCATTTAGAAAATTGCCATTTTTGAAAATATTTAAAAAAATAATGTTCTGTTTTCAAAAAAAAAAATTTGAAAATCAACATTTTAGAATATAAAAAAATAAAAATCGCCATTTTAGAAATGAAAAAAGAAAATCTGCATTTTAGAAAATAAAAACAATTGAAAATCGACATTTTCAAATAAAAACATTGAAAATCACCATTTTAGAATATATTTTTGATCGCCATTTTAGAATTCAAAAAATTAGAATATCGCCATTTTACTATTTTTTTTTATTTAGAAAATCACCGTTTAAAATAAAACATTTGAAAATTGTCATTTTTGAATAAAAAAATTAAATCGCCATTTTAGAATATAAAACATTTTAGAATAAATTTAGAATAAAAAAAGAAAATCAGCATTTTAGACAACAAAAAATTAGAAAATCACTATTTTAATTTTTTTTAATTTAGAAAATCATCATTTTAGAAAATAAAAAAAATGATCCACATCATTTTCAAAAATATAAATAATATATATATAAAGTCAGCATTTTAGAAAACCAGAACACATTTTAAATTGCCATTTTAGAATTATTTTTCATTTAGAAAACTGCTATTTTAGAAAATACAAAAACATGTAAATTGCCGTTTTCAAATTAAAAAAAAATCAAAAATCATCATTTGACAACATAATAAATGTGAAACTCGTCATTTTAGAATTGAAAAAAAAAATCTGCATTTTAGCAAATAAAAAAAATGGAAAATCGACATTTTCAAATTAAAAACAATTGAAAATCACCATTTTAGAATGTAAAAAAAATTGACTGGCATTTTAGAATTTAAAAAATAGAAAATCTGCATTTTAGAAATCAAAGAAAATTAGAATATTGCAATTTCAGTATTTTTTAATTTAGAAAATCACCATTTTACAAAAAAACATTTGAAAATTATCATTTTCAAATAAAAAATTAAATTGCCATTTTAGAATTTAAAACATTTTAAAATAAATTTAGAATAAAAAAATAGAAAATCAGCCTTTTTATTCAACAAAAAAAAATAGAAAATCACTATTTTAGATTTTTTTTATTTAGAAAATCACCATTTTAGAAAACCCAAAAAATGTGAAAATTGCCACTTTAAAATAATTTTTCATTTAGAAAACTGCCATTTTAGAAAATACAAAAACATTTAAATTGCCGTTTTCAAATTTAAAAAAATCGAAAATCATCATTTTAGAATATAAAAAATTTGAAACTTGTCATTTTAGAATTGAAAAAAAAGAAAGTCTGCATTTTAGGAAATAAAAAAATAGAAAATCGACATTTTCAAATTAAAAAAATTGAAAATCGCCATTTTAAAATATTAAAAAAAAATCGATTGTCATTTTAGAATTAAAAATACAAAATCAGCATTTTAGAAATCTAAGAAAAACTAGAATATCGCCATTTTAGATTTTTTTTTAATTTAGAAAATCACCGTTTGAAAATATAAAAGTTTTTTAAATTGGCATTTTAGAATGAAAAAATAGAAAATCGCCATTTTAGAATATAAAAAAATTAAATTGCCATTTTAGTATAACAAAAATAGAAAATCGTCATTTTATAAAACAAAACAAAAATTGACAATTGCCGTCTTAGAATAGTTTTTATTTTAATTATAATATCGAGTCGGATCGCCACCATGTCAAAATAAAAAAAGTAAACTGCGCCCCAGAGATCTTCCAGGCCCACATGGAATCGCGGCTATTCAATGCGCGTATTCATGTGCGAAAGTGCCCGTCGTGTTCCCGTTATCCATTAAACTCGTCTTTTTTCCACCCTCAGACTTTCCAACCACATATTCTGTGACACCGGGGAACATTCGGAGCCACTCGTGCAAGCCATTTATCCTCCAAAATGCCACTCCCATATGCGCACGTATACAAACGCACTCGGGCACATGTCAGACCTGGACTTCCTGTCCAGGTTTGGACTTCCTGTCCAGGTCTGGCAAATAACAAGGGCATGAGGTACATGGAAAGAAAAGGCTAAAGGACTCTTGCGCTCACAAACAACCAAGTAGGAATCAATCGTATTGTCTTTTCGTCAGTCGCATTTGAAATTAGCAATGATGCTAACGCCTTATAGCATATCATGGCTTGGCTTACGAACTTAATTGGTTCCCAGACAGAGTGTGTAAGGCGAAAAGTGGGTATCCCCAGAAATAATTTCCCATAGGAAACCATTAAAATTAGAATAATCCGTTCCCAGGTCCCGATAAACCATAATTTTCTACTTTCTAATTATTAAGCCTTAAAACTACACAAAATATACCTTATTTTATGTATAATAAATGTGCTATGGTATTATAATTAAAGAAATAAACTGTACTATATAATAAAGTCGTTTTATTTACCTTTGTGATGGTCCCTTGTAGGTGCTTTCTCTGCAATCATTTTACCTTGTTCCTCATCAATTGTGTTCTGTTTAGCTGGGTGGATAGCTTTTTGCATCAAGTGTACAGATGGCTTGTGCTGGTTATTTGTGCAGCCTGATTGATGGGAATTTTAACCTTGCAGTCTACACTCTGCCTATCAAAGTTGAAACGAGTCCAAATTTCACTGTTTTGTATCCATCTTCTCACTCTCAATGTAGTCTGTCTGTCTCTTTAATGTTTAAACCTCCTCGCCTCACTGCTGCGTTCGTGACCAATCACGTTGTTTTAACCGAAGACTGGGGCTAAGGAATAGAGGCCAAAAAATGAGTCGGCTGCTATTTTCTTTTTGGAGAACAGCCTCACTCTCTCAGTCTGTCACCCCCACCCCCCTCCTCTCTGCTGCGTTCTTGGCCAATCACGTGGCTTTAATCGAAGACTGGGGGCGGGGAATCGAGGACAAAAAAAAGTCGGCCGCCATTTTCTTTTTGGAGAACGGCCTCACTCTCTGTCTGTAAACCCGTCCACTCACTGGTGCGTTCTTGACCAATCACGTGGCTTTAACCGAAGACTGGGGGCAGGGAATATAGGACAAAAATAGTCGGCTGCCATTTTCTTGTTAAGGGCTCATTCGCGAACGCCACATCACTCATTGTGGCACTCCGTGTGTATCCCGAAAAATAGTTTGTATGCCAAGGTGAAATTTTCATAAATGTAACGTTCCCAAACGGAAAACTTCGTAAGCCAAGGGGTTCGTAAACCGAGGTATCACTGTATTTATCAGCCCCTTTCAAAACTCTCAAGGACACTTCCGTTCACATTTTAATATATATTTTGGGGGGGAATTTTCCATTTCTTAATAGTAGTCCCCTAACCCCCCCCCTCCAAACCCCTAAACCACTTGGTTTTTGGTGGCATTCAGAACTCCAGCTGCCGTCATGTTTTCCTTCCTGGATACTAGGGTCAAAGCAGTCTACGCCCCGACCAATATGGGCTAGGGGGGAAGGTGGGGGGGGGGAGAAAAGCGACAGCTCTGTTTGAAAACAAGAAGCTCCTTGAAAGTTGTATTAGCCCATATAAGCCTCGGTCTCACCTCACTTTTTCCTGTTTGGGGGATTTGACGATTGAGTCGGACACAAAAATACCGTTGAGCCATTCCAGGTTGACCTGCCACGGTCAAACCACAAAATCCATTCAGCATTATTGCTATTATTTAATTAGTATTTTTATTATTTTGTCAGTATTAGGCTTGAAATAATTGCTTGTTCTTTGTGTTTTCAACTGAGGAGCAAGTTACAAATTTGGGGGCAGGATTTTCCCTTTGTTTTCATTTATTTATTTGGTTCATTTGTTTTATTTATTTGTTTATCTATTATTTATTTATAAATTAGTTTTTTGTGAATTTATTTCTTATTTTATTTATTCATTAATTTATGCATTATTTATTTATTTATTCATTCACTCATTTATTTATGGATTTGTTTATTTCTTTTATAATTATTATTGTTTGTTTGTTAGTTAATTTATTTGTTATTTTATTTATGTATTCCTTTATTATCCATTATTTATTTATTTTATTTATAATGTTTATTATTTGTTTGTTAATTTCTCATGGTATTTCTTATTTTATGTATTCATTTATTTATCCAATATGTATTTATTTATTTATTTATTCAATCATAATTATTTGTTTGTTAATGCATTACTTTTTTATTTATCCATTATTTATTTATTTATCCATTTAGTAATTTACTCATTTATTTATGGATTTGTTTATTTAATTAATAATTATGATTGTTTGTTTGTTAGTTAATTTATTTGTTAATTTAGTCGTGCATTCCTTTATTTATCCATGATTCATTTATTTATGTAAGATTTTTTATTTGTTTGTTCATGTATTTCTTATTTTATTTATTCATTTATTTATCCATTATGTATGTATTTATTTATTTATCAATTTATTCGTTCACTAATTTATTTATGGATATGTTTATTTACTTAATAAGTATTATTCTTTGTTTGTTTGCTAATTTATTTATTTTATTTATCCATTATGTGTTTAAGTATTTTATTTATTATGTCATCCATTTATTTATTGGATTCAATTTGCCTTTATTAGTGTCGCAGTGGAGAAATTTACATTTCACAGCAGCAAAGTAAGGAAAGGAACGAAAGTAGAAAAACAAAATACATGAGCTGCTGGAAAGGCAGCCACTCTCGCCGCGCCGTCTGGAAGTCAAAAGAACCAAAAAATAAATAACAAGATGAAAGAAGAGAGGATCAAAGCGCTTTTCCACTCGTTTGTTTATGTATTTATTTATTTATTTATTTGTTTGTTTACCTCTTGAAGGGAAAAGCCGAAAGGAACAGATTTATTTATTTATTCATTTATTTATTTATTATCACCAGAATCCAGATTGTTTTGTTTTTTTTGTCCATAAAGTTAAGGATTATCACCAGAGTTTTTTTTTGTCCGCCCTTGTGTTATTGATAGTTGGACTTTGTCCCCTTTCACGCTGTTCCAACCGGAATGTTGCACTTCGTTTGCAATGTTGGACGGTTCCGCGTCAACCTTCGGTTAGCTATTTTAGATTGCGTCCAGAAACATCCAGTCCACAGTCTTGACATGTTTGTTTCAAGTTGACAGATTGACATTATTGCTTGAACGTTTGCTGTAAACTTGTCATAGCGAAGGCTTAAAAAGAGGGCTGCATGTCCAAGCGTTTCGTCAGCGAAAAACTTTAATAGATGCGGACGTCAAGATGACGTGTCCCACCGAGCAAAATTCGATGTGAGAGATTTAGTTGCAACAATTACCCACCAGGCACACAAGCACGAAGCTCCTGTTTGAAAGCAACAATGTACAAAATGATGGGCGGGGAATCCAAATACAAAAGTGGAAGTTTGGTTCCCCCTGGTGGGAAGAAACTTCGTCACTCGGGGAGTGCTGGAATTATCGCTTTAAACAGGAAAATCGTCTTGTAGTGGGGCAAGAATGCAAACTCATTCAAGATATGAGGAGGATGAAATTCCATAGTATGCCTCTGAGACAAAATAATTGGATAAATAAATAAAACAATGAATAAATAAATAAATAAATAAATAGTTGCTTTTTTACTTGATTAAATAAATACATTGATAAATAAATAGTTAATTGTTGAATGAATTAATGGATTAAATAAATGCATGGTTACTTGGTTAATTACTTGAATAAATAAAAAGATAATGGATGGATTAACTAATTAAACGTAAGTAAATCGATAAATAAATAAATGAATACGTAAATAAATAGGTAATTAATTAAATAATAGTTAATTTCTGGATTAATTATTTGATTAAATAAATAAATACATTGATAAATAAATGTATAAATAAATAAATAGTTAATTGTTGAATGAATTAAATAAATGCATGGTTACGCGGTTAATTACTTGAATGAATAAATAAATAAATAAATAAATAAATAAATAAATAAATAAATAAATTGTAAAATGGCTTCAAATGGCTTCTGTTCGGTTTAAATTCTTGTTTCTTTCCTGGTTCCGTGTTCAACGAAGTTCAGTGATAAAAATATCAGTGACGATGATAGATGGTGAACAAAAAACTACTTTATTCTAGTGAGACAGAAAAAGCACTTCAATCGTCGAGGCAGGAGCGAAGTCAGGGCACACGAACAAAGATAGGAACAAATAGAGCGAGCTCCCGCTCTGACAAGTTTTTGAATGTCCACAGCAGCGATCTGTTGTCCAATCAGCTACGGACAACTCAGTGTTGGGAGAGTCTTAGACTGAAGTTGGAGCCGTTGCCTCTTTGCAACGACTATTGAACTAATAAATAAGCTTGATAATGCTATGTAACTAAATTAAACGTGCAATAATCATAGCGTGTACTAAGCTAAACATGAAATAACATAATATGTTTACTAATGTGCATAAAACACTCTATCAGCTTCTACTGAGCGTATTTTAATAAGATTCCACCGCATATAGAAGTCATTTGAAGCCATTTTACCAATTAAGGACACAACTTGTCCGGAGACGTCGGTTGTCCTTTGAGTCATTTTTATTGGTGTTTTGCATTTGAATAAAAATATCATACTGCGTGTTTTGGGTATTTTAGATGCTATAAAATGTTATTCTGATGTCAGTTAAGAAACAAAAAAGTGACGTCGGTTGTCCTTTAAATATAAACAAATCGATAAATGAATACATAAATATAGTTATTTCATTAATTAATTTATAGTTAATTGTTGCATTAATTACTTGATTAAATAAATAAATAAATAAATTGGCAAATAAATGCATAAAGAAATAAATAGTTAATTGTTGAATGAATTAATTGATTACATAAATACATGGTTAGTTGGTTAATTACTTGAATAAATAAATAGTTAATTGATCGATTAATTACTTAATTGAATATAAATAAATAAATAAATAAATAGATAAAAGCCTTGACTGGGACACCTGTGATGTAAAGAATTAGCTAGCTATCTGAATATTCAGAGAGCTATCTAATTAGCTCGCTCGCTAGCTAGCTAGATCTCTAGTTAACTTGCTAGCAAACTAGATCAATAGATTAGCATGGAATTTCACACATTGGATTTGCTTTGGCAGGCCGAATAGAATGATGTGGCAGGCCAGATTTGGCCCCCGGGCCTTGACTTGGGGACCTGTTCCTTAGAAGATTGCTATGACGGTGGACCAAAGGAAGAGGGCCAAAGAACCGAGTGATGAACTCAAAAAAAGCAAATGTAGTAAAGCGTGACCGTCAGACAGTGAGGATTAGCGTATACTTTTGCTAACCCAAACCGTCCCAGTTCTGGCACTCAGGTGGTCTCTCGTAACTCACACCCTCTCACCCCATGACTCGGGTATTCCGACAAAGCAGCATGCCACCGTCAAATTTATGAGCAACAGTTAGTCAAGTAATTTATGAGCGCTGCGTCCTCAGGGCCCAGCAAGGAACTTCTTCAGGAGATCCGGCCAGATGCATGCGGTCGCTGTGCAACAATAATAGGTACGCTACAGTGACCTAAATTCCACCGCGATTGTTTCTGTCCAGTGAACCGAGCGCACTCTGTACTCGCAGTCGTATATCATTGCATTTTTGTGAAGTACGTAATCGTTTTTCGTGGGATTTTCCAAGCTATGCAGTTTATGATGACGTATTACACGTTTCCTTCCATGCTGGTTCTAGAAATTTCTGAACACAACGAAAAACGAGGGAAAAAATTGATTGAAGTTCACGCACCTTTTGCGAACACGACAGTTTATAAACGTGAGTAAGTTGTATTTTTATAACTCATAGAAGCGGTAGAATATTTATATTAATATTATTAATATATTAATAATATATTAATAATTAATAATATATATAATGATTAATAATATATTATATTATATTAATATTATATATATATTAATATATATTAATATTTAATAATTTTCTCCATAACTGCCAAGTTTAAAAAAAAAACAAGCATGAGTATATATATTTCAAGAGCTCGCAATTTTCTTTCCTAGTATTCAGTGACAGCCATTTTTGATTTCTGACGAAAATCTGCCTGCATTCGATCGTTGCTATTTGCTCATTTATATTTAGAATCTTTTCTTGTGTTTTCTGTTCTTGTTTAGAATTTCAAATGCTTTCCAATGGTACGTTACTCGTTAAGATCTGCCAAAAATTAAGAACGTTATGAACCAGGGAGTTTAAACCAGAGGTGTCAAACATACGGCCCCCAAGGAGGTTTGAGCAGGCCCGCAGGATAATTTAAAAGTGGAAAAAATGTACAACCAACACGGAATTCATATTTTTAACGATGTGCAATTCAAGGATTGTCCACCAGAATGTGCTGTTTCGATCAACGTAGTACAAAACAGCTGTGTTTTTTTTCAACCACAGTCTTTTTTTTTCAACCGCGGTTTTAACACCCTCATCAGCCAAAATGTCATTATCCAAACGGAGAAAAGTAGTGTAGAATTTTGACCAGACCTGAGGCGGGCGTGAAGCGGTACAAAGTCAAGATTGCGGGATTACTGTGGGCGTTTGAGAAACGTTTTCAGGTACCTATTTGGTGAACTTTCAGTTCTTCGCTGACCTTTCACAGTTAAAGCTTCTGATCTACCGGTTGAAATCCAGCTAGAAATAATTGATTTTCAATGTGAAGCAGATTTGAAGGGCCTCCGTAGGTCTGGAAATTTTTATCAGTATCTACTATCAGGGTACCCCAAATTAACAGCCTTGGCTGCTAAAGATTTGGGCATGTTTGGAACATGCCCAAAATGAATAGCAATAAAACAAAAATGCGTTCAAAGCTCACAAACAAGAACTTAAAGGACAACCGACGTCTCCGGACAAGTTGTGTCCATAATTTGTAAAATGGCTTCAAATGACTTCTACTGGCCGTATTTTAATAAGATTCCACCGCATATAGCTATATTTTACGTTTTAAGACTCGCACTGATCATTCAGGAAGTCTTGTTTTTGAGTTGGTGACGAGTAAGTACGTGACGTCAGAAAAGGACCGCCTCCTGACCGTAAAAAAAACGCATTGTCACGTCAATGTATTTTGCTGTACTGTTTTTTTTAAACCATGTCTTACACCGAAAAGCCGCCAGCAGAGGGAGGCAAACTCCATGGAAAGAATGTATCAGAGCTGTGGAAACGAGCTGATTCATTCCTCACCGGAGCTGGTCGCCATTTTTCTGCCTCTTCTTGGGTGAGACATTCCCACCCTGCCCGTTTGCCTCAAAATGGTCCAAATTAATTCTTTAATCGATTGCAAACATGTATGCTTTGCTCATGAGGACTATTTGAATCATATTCATAACTGGATGTGTAACAAGAAAGCATATTCTCCAAATCTGAAGCCATTGTTTTGATTCACAAGCAATGCAAGTCTTGCATTGCTTGTGAATCAAAACAATGGCGGGACTTTCTGAAAATGCCCAATTCGCAGCTCAATTTTGTGCAGATTTTGGACACTTTACGTCATTTTTATTGTTGTTTTGCATTTGACTAAAAATATCATACTGCATGTTTTGGGTATTTTAGATGCTATAAAACGTTTTTCTGGTGTCAGTTAAAAAACAAAAAAGTGATGTCGGTTGTCCTTTAAATGACATTCTGAAAGTGTTAGCTAGTCAGGACATGACACCTTATTGATGCACGCCACGTTATTGATGCACTTGTACAGGCCAAAAGATGCCAAATATCAGGAACAAAAACAATGGTTTGAAAATTCCTTTCTTTATAAATCTCAAATTAATCTTAATGTGCATGACTATATTTTGCGATACCAATTTATTGTTAAAGTTTTGTGCCGTTGTAGATTCATTGTGATAAGTTGCAATGCATACATGTGAATGATAAAAGTAAATTGCACATTTGTTCGTGAAACAAAATGTTGTGTTCTTTTGCTTCTTTACACCAAAACCAATGAAAGACATGATATTTTGCTTATTTATAGCACGTACGGTATCATTTGAATGGTCCGGCCCACTTGACATCTACCGAGGCCATGTGTGGCCCACCATGTGAAACACCCCTGGTTTAAACTAATAAAGAACTCGGTCACAGATTTTCATTGTTTTGACTGTGTAATTACAGGCAGAAAATCCCCTCATATTTCGAAATTTAAAAATTCCATTATTTCATTATTATTTGTCATAGAACAACAATCTATACATCATTTGAAAGCTATTTAATGCACTTTAATATGGTATTAGAAAATATGTGATGAATTATTCTTGAAAATATTTGTCATATCCCTTAATATTGTAACGTCCAGTGCTTGCGAGTTGTATGTTCCGAGGGGCATTACAATATTATCACGACTGGATGACCAAATCCCAATTAACCGCGTTCTTGGTTGTTTCAAAAGCATTTTCCCACACCTGCAAAAGTTATCCGAGAGGGATACGTGGAAGTGCAAGTCGTTTCGGTTTAACTCGATCGCTGCCAATCTGGTCGCCGCACATTGGACATTCCATCGACTAAGATGCAAATGTGATGATTATGTCGAAGGAAAGAGACGATGAACCTGAAAAACGGGGTGCGACGGAGGAGGACATGCACTCTTGAGTGCTTCCTTTCATTAGGACTGCTGAACAGCAAATGAGCCCTGAATACATGTGAGCAACTGCAAGATAACATTTAATCGTCTCTGCTTGATCTGTGAACAGATAAAATCTACAATGACTAAGAGAAAAGGCAGGGCTACCGATGCTAACACCAAAGATAACGTCAGCCCTGTACCCCTTAATGCTGCTACTACAGGATGTGAAAGTGAAAATACTGTTTCTTTGCCTCCTGTATGTCGTCCAAAAGAAAGTCACGCCATGATTGTTGCTAATATGCACGATTACCTGGGGGGTGAACCTACTGCGGCTTCCAATGAGAATGTGGTGGGAGATTCGTTCCCTCCGCTTCCACTCTCTCCTGCGGCTACCTCTACGACAATTTCCTCCCCTACTTCACCAGCAGCTAAAATAGCTCGCAATATCCGAGGTCCAGTTCCCCAAGACCTCATGGCAATTCTGCTCGCTGAATTCGAGTCTCTGCGGCAACTAATGAACACAAGAGCTGATGCCCTAGAGGCTATGATTAAGATGAACTCAGTGACTATTGCAAAAGTACAAGCAGAGAGTAAAGAAAATACAAAACAAATAAATGGCTTGAAAGTTTCTCTGGACCAGATGCACGCATAGACGGTTGCAATAAAGGATAGATTGGGAAAACTGGAGTCTCACCCACGCAGTTTAAACAAAGACATGATAAACCGCATTTCCAAGTGGGAGACCTATCATCGACTTTGGAATCTTATCCTCCATGGACTGGAAGAAAGCAACCAGCAGACTATTCGCCAGTAGACCATACAAGTGCTTCAGGGTGTGCTGCCTGAGGCCAAGGACAAGATCCCTGGTGTGGTGGACACCATCCATCGCCTCGGCCCGAGACGCCCAGACAGCTCCAGGAGTCGCCCTATAATGATCCAGTTTGCCTTCAGGATCCACAAAGAAGCCATCTGGGCAGCAGCGAAAGCGGGTAACTCCTTCCTCCAGGCTAAAGGTCTTCGGCTATCCCTTGACTTCCCACCAGAGGTACGTGAGAGGAGGCGTCTGTTGTGGCCCCAAGTGGACAAGGCCAGAAAGGAACATAAGCAGGCCCATTTTGTGGGAGGCCGTGCCTTTGTGGATGGGGTTGAGATCTTCCCTCCCTGATATTTAGGAGGTTCTGACTGACTTAACCTCTATGTATTCTCCAATACCTGTAAATAATTTTTGATTTACCAGGCTGTTAAGCTAATAGTATTAAAAGAATAATAAATAAATAAAGCAGTTGCTCTCGAAATAGAAATTTAATATTCTACACGTTATGATACACATCATACATTATGGGCTTATTATGTTTAAATGTACTACTTTTGGTTATTCAGCAGACCTTAGTCTCTATTTCTTTTTCAATAGAGACTGTGCTTCACCAAATCTTTGGTGTGAGCACTTTGTTTTTGAAGTAATCCCGTGGATTGCTGTTTGAGTTTTCTATATTTAGTTCTTATTTTAAAAAAAATGTAATTTCTTTTATATTTTACTTTTCCTAGCTTAATCTTTCACTTCTTCTATTTTCTACTGTTCTCATCCCTATGTCCCTTTCCCTTCTCTCCTTAAATGCCAGGGGTTTGAGGAACTCCTTGAAACGCAAAGCTGTATTTTTGTTTCTCAGAAAATTTAAGTGTGATTTCTTGTTTTTACAAGAAACTCATAGTACAACAAATGACGTCAGTCTCTGGAAAAGTCAATGGGGAAGAGACTTATGGGGAGCACACAGGTCGGAAAAAGCAGCCGGTGTCACAGTTCTAAAAGAAAATTTCTCTGGGGAAATTATTGGTCATGACAGTGACCCAGAAGGTCACTATATCATACTTATGTTGGCAATCTCTGATAAAAATGTTATCATGATTAATATATATGGGTACAATTAACGTCCCAAAAATATATTATTGTTAGAAGAAATTGATAAAAAAGTTGAGTACTGGTTAACAAATATCCAACTGCCTATTTAATTCTGGGTGGTGATTTTAATGTAGTTATGAATAACAAACTAGATCGACTTCCACCACTAAGCCAAGCAGTCTCTAATCTATACCTCATCACCTTCATGGAGAAATACAACCTATATGATGTTTTCAGAGAAAAGTTTCCCTCTCTGAAAACATATACTTGGCACTCTAAGGACCTTTCAAAACAGTCTAGACTGGATTACTGGTTGATATCTAAAACAATCTGCGGACCTCGTTGAAGTAGACTACCACCCAGCACCACTGTCTGATCATAAAATAATTACACTTAAGGTAACCTTGACACCAGTTATGAATACAGTAAAGTCTCGTTATATCGATATTCAAGGGAGTCCGAAAAAATATCGATATAACCGGGACTATCGATATATCCGACCCTTTATGCATGTAATTTTCTCTGTGCGTGCATAGAAATAGTATCCATATAACCGGGACTATCGATATATCCGATATCGATATAACGAGACTTTACTGTATTCCTAAGGCTTTATGTTGGAAGCTGAACAATAGTTTGTTAGCCCATGATGAAGTAAAGGAAAATATAAATAGGTTAATAAAGTCTCATTGGGACACAGCTCTTCTTCAAAAATCTTTCAGCCTCCAATGGGAACTTCTAAAATATGAAATTGGTAAATATATGAGGAAATATAGCAGCAATTTAGCGAAACACAGAGGAGCGGAAGAGGATGATTTATGTGCTCAAATAATGTCTCTTTCCAGTCAATCAGCAACCCTATCTGAGGATGATCACGCCAAGTTAGCAGACTACCAAAATAAACTTGATGATATATATAGACGAAAAGCAGAGGGCGCATTCATCAGATCCAGGAGGCGTTGGCTGGAAGAAGGGGAAAAATGCTCATCGTACTTCTTTAACTTGGAAAAATCTAAATCTAAAAAGCAAACCATTGACACATTAAAAATTGATAACAAAATTGTTTCAGACTACCACAAAATCTCCTCTTTCTGCTCAAAATTCTATGGTAACCTATATACTTCCAACCATATGCAAGCAGAGCCAGTGTCAATTTTAGAGTCCATTACGTCCAATAAAACTATTAGCATTAATGAGAAAAAACGATGTGATCAACCAATTAATCTAATTGAAGTGCAGGATGCAATTAAGCAGCTCAAGATGAATAAATCTCCTGGAAACGACGGGCTTACTTCAGAATTGTATAAAACCTTCTCTGACCCTTTGGCTCCTTTCCTGCTCAATGTTTTTTCTGAAAGCATCTCAAAAGGCTCCCTCCCCTGTTCACTCTCTCAAGGTCTTATATCTCTTATTCCAAAACCAAAAAAAGACACATCATCTCTTGAAAACTGGCGCCCTATCTGCCTATTAAATACAGACTATAAAATTTTGGCCTCCATCCTTGCAAACCGAATTAGAAAATCCTTACCGCATATAATTAGTGAAACACAGTCAGGCTTCTTGAGTAAAAGACACATTGCCAATAATGTTCGTCTTGTATTGGATATTCTTGATTATCAGGAACTTATTAACCACAATAGTTTTATTTTATTTCTCGATTTTTACAAAGCCTTTGACACTTTGAACACCGTTTTATTTTTCAATCACTTAATAAGTTTGGTTTTGGAAACTACTTTACTCAGGCTGTTAAGACACTGTACACCAACTGCAACTCCTCAATACTGCTTAAATATGGTACGTCCCCTCGCTTCAACGTCTCCCGTGGCATCCGTCAAGGTTGTCCCATTTCTCCCTATTTATTCTTACTTTCAGCACAAATCTTATCACTGTTGGTCACTGAAAGCGAGGTCCAACGGATTGAATTAGCGGGCAGGCAGGTTGTGATTAGCCACGTGGCAGATGACACCACACTCTTCCTGAAAAATCCTGAGCAAATTCCAAGGGCCATAGCTCTGGTTAAAGAGTTTTCCAAAGCGTCAGGTCTTTCGCTTCATATAAATAAATGTGAGTTGTTAGCTGTGAAATCATGTAATGAGTCTATGCTATACAACATACCTGTTAAAAATCAAGTGACGTACCTAGGTGTTGTCATAGCCAAAGACGACGAAGAGCGTTGTCATTTGAACCTCGATCCAATAATTGATAAAACCAAGAAGCGCTTTAATCACTGGTTACAAAGGGATCTATCACTAAACGGAAGAATACTGCTAGCAAAAAGTGAGGGAATCTCTCGGTTTGTATATCCTACAATGGCTTTAAATGTGGATCCAAGCACATGTAAGACAATGGACAAAATAATGTATAACTTTGTATGGAAAAATAAAACTCATTATATAAGAAACTCAGTCATATCCAGGACGTTAAAGGAGGGAGGCCTAGATTTTTTGGACTTTACTTCTCTAAACTATACGTTTAAGATTAACTGGCTGCGTAATTATCTGTGTAGCCCTGATTCAATCTGGAATTTCATTCCAAAATCCATGTTTTCCCGACTTGGTGGTCTGTCTTTCTTGCTGAAATGTAATTATAAGGTTGAAAAATTGCCTGTTAACCTATCAAAATTTCATAAACAAGTTTTATTAGCCTGGTGCATAATGTATAACCATTCTTTCTCTCCGCATTCATGCATGATCTGGAATAACTGTCATATTTTGTACAAAAACAAATCACTGTTTTTGTCGAGATGGATTGACTGGGGTATCATTTATGTAAAGCAACTTTTTAACACAAACAATGTTTTAATGAACTATGCTGAGTTTCTCAATACGCATCAAATCCCTGTGACCCCTAAGGACTTTGCCATCGTTATGGATGCCATCCCAAGTGGTATCATAAGCCTGTTCAAGGGTCACTCCACTACTCCCGACAGACCACCGCCAATTCCAGTGACAGAAACTGCCCTGGGGAAACTCTGTTTCTCATCAATTGCTCGAAATCGGAACCGTGCAATTCGACATTTGTTTCAAAAATCTTTTGTGACGGTTGCCTATGTTGTTCATCACTGGAGAACGTATGTCCCAAATATTCCATGGGAAAAGGTTTGGACCCTCCCATATAAATTTTTCATCACAAACAAACAAAGAGAAATAACCTATAAACTTTTGCACCGTTGCTATCCTGTTAAACATAAGATACGGTCCTTACAGGATATATCTTGTACATTTTGTGAAGCTGAGCCTGAAACTGCAACTCACCTCTTCTGGGCTTGTCCCGAAACGACTCGCTTCTGGAAACACTTTGTCAAATACGTTCAATGTAAAGTCACTTCTCTGTTCATATTTCATTACAAAGACATGCTGTTTGGATATTACAACAAGACCAACGATAAATATTTGATTATTAATTTATTAGTTTTTCTTGCCAAACATCATATTCATAAATCTAAATTTTGTGGGAGGAAACCCCTATTTGTAATATTTCAAAATGAAATGAAACTATATCAGAAAACAATTCAACCATCTGCCGACCCAAATGCTATCAAAACACATGATTTGTTGATGAAATATGGCATAGGATGATGTGCTTGCCGAATTCATCTGGTGTCCCCCCACCCCCCTCTCTTTTTTGTCAATTTCACTATGTTGTGCAGACTCGATGGAATGTTAAAACCCCTGGCACCCCCCTTCCCCCGCTCTCTCTCTCTTCTATTTTGTTCTTCTCTCCTCTTTTTTCTTCTTGTAAAATGATTACCTGTCAGGAACTCCTATTTCCTGTGCGATCAGGTACTGTCTCATACGCGATACCTAATGTATGTTGCCAACTATTTAGAAAATATCAAGTATGCAGAAAGAATTGCTGAGACACACCTCAGATGTACTTTTAGAAGCTCCACAAGCGATTCAAAACCAATGGTTTTGTCTACTTTTGTTGTGTTTTGTTTGCAGTGTTGTTTGTTTCTGTTGCGTTGTATGTTTGCATGCCATTTGAATTAAAAAAAAAAAAAAACTGAAAAACGACCAATGTTTACAGGCAGGGGGATCGCGCTTTTTAAATTTAAACAAGACCGGTTTGGGATTATGCACCAAGCTATCCAACTCTTCGAGAGGAACAGGAGAGAAGCAGATGTTCTGAAAATAAACATTTCGCGGCTTCGTCGGTGTCGCAAAAACAATGTTTACGGTTACCTGCCCGGTGATGCCGGTGATGAGAGCCACCTTCCTTTCCTTCTCGGCATCTCCCATCACAACAGTGCCGGTAACAGCGATTTTGGAAACTCCAGACATTGGTATCCAGGTGGATTCGGCTCACTAAAAGCGAAAACCAGCAGATGTTTTGTTTAGTTCGAAAAGCTTGACACTTCCTGAAGCGTCCGGCATCGAAGAACCCGACGCCGTGATGTCATACATGACGTTTTAGGAAGAGGCGCTGAACTAGCCAATAGCCGCAAAGCTGAGGAGAAGGATGCCACCAAGGGGGCGAGCATATTTCCGCACTTGGCCTTTTACCAATAGCGACACACCAGGATGGGGGGATAATTACATACATCAATGTGTTAATCTTCTTTTCCTTTCGGCTTTTCCCTTCAAGGGGTCGCCACAGCAAATCAGTGTCCTCCATCTTTAGAAGTTTTATCCGCATGTTTGTTTTGGCCAAGCTTTTACGTTGGATGCCCTTCCTGACACAACCCTCTGTATTTATCCGGGCTTGGGATCGGCACAAGAAGACTTATGTCCCTTTGTGGCTACAGAACAAGCAACTCGCTCAGTTAAAAGGCTCTCAAACACACAATGGTCATCGGCACAGCAACATTCAAAAAAAGCAAGAAGTGAAATTTATTAAATAACAAATCATATGACAACACAAAGACACAGAGTCATTCATTCTTAATATAATAATAGCATAATAATATATAATAATAACATAATAATATAATAATCTTAATAATAATAATAACAACAGTCACTCTCACACTCACACCTATCATTCTCACACCTAAATAATAATAATAATAATAATAATAATAATAATAATAATAATAATAATAATAATAATAATAATAAATACATTTCATTTCTAAGCGCCTTTCAAAACTCTCAACGTTACTGTACAGTCAGTCACAGGATAAGTTTTCTGTGGGTGAGCAGCGGCAGCCACACGTGCCATCGTTCACTCAACCCGGAAGTGAATAGATAGAAAGCGAGCTAACCAGCTAGTAGATAGTTAATAGATAGCCAACAAATAGCTAGCTAGATAGCTATCCACCTAGATAGTTACATAGCTAATAGCTAGATAGTTAGTTATTTAGCTAATACACTGAATCTCACTATTAAATACACAGATAGAAAGCTAGCGAACCAGCTAGTAGACAGCAAATAGATAGCCAACAGATAGCTTGTTAGATAGCTAGCCACTTGGATAGCTATATAACTAAAAGATAGCCAGCTAGATAGCTAGATAGCTAATACAGTATAGTCACTAATAAAATTAATAATAATAATAATAATAATAATAATAATAATAATAATAATAATTACTCCTGTACGACTGAGAGCTTACACAGACATAATAATAATAATAATAATAATAATAATAATAATAATAATAATAATAATAATAATAATAATAATAACTCAGAAGTACTAACACCAAGAAAACTGTTGGATTTATATTGATCAATGTGAAGGGGAGACGAAATATTCGTTTAATTGAACGGTCTATTTTCGCATCCGACATTTTTCGCTTTACATCCATCGCTTTGTTTTAAAGGCAAAATAGTGTAAAAAATGTGTAAAAAAAAAGCGTGAAATGAACACAACCTTTAGCTTTTGTTAGATTTGAAATTAAGAAATAATTGAAACTCACACAAAAAGGAGGGAAGACGTCTCTGTTGATTTTTTTACCTGCAAGGAGAATAATAATAATAATAATAATAATAATTATAATATTTATTCATTTATAAGCGCCTTTCAAAACTCTCAAGGTCACTTTACAGTGACGGGATCAGTTTTTCTGTGGGTCAGCAGCGGCAGCGACACGCGCCAGCGTTCACTCAACCAGGAAGTCACTCAAATAGATAGAAAACTAGCTAGCTAGCTAAGAGTTAGCTAATAATTACTCAACCCGGACGTAACTCAAATAGATAGAAAGCTAGCAAGCTAGCTAAGCGTTAGCTAATAATCACTCAACCTGGAACTAACTCAAATAGATAGAAAGCTAGCTAGCTCGCTAATAGAGAGCCAATATATAGCAAGCGAATAGATAGCTAAGATTGTTGACATTGATGGTGCCAAATCACTTTTTTAGAACAGGCTACTAATGTTGTAGATGGAGGTGCTTGCTACCTGGTGCCCACAGTCACTATTTTTGGCTCACCTAGCTAGCGAGCTAATAGATAGCTAGCCAGCTAATAGATAGCAAATTGATAGCTAGTGAGGTAGCCAGCTAGGTAACTAGTTAGATAGATAGAAATAAAAAGAAGTGAAGAGAGGAAATAAGAATAAAGTCAAGAGAAAAGACAAAAAAAGCTACATTAATCTGTCCGTTCCGCAAATTTGAACCGTCGGTTACCTGGCCAGGGGTACAGGGAACAGCGTTCTCACCTCTTCTAAACAATCTTTCTACCCCCTTCCCTTTTATTACAGTGACTGGCCTTGGTAGACAGTTTCTCGTAAGCAGGAAATTATTTCAGTCGAAACAAAGGTTCAACTGGCTCACTCTGGCATCCAAATGAAGATTAGCTGGATTTCATGAGCAACATTCATCTTCACATCTCTCCTTCCGCCCTTCCTGTGTATTAACATCTTCACAGCACACATTAATAACGACACAGCAACATTAAATGTATAGTTAGTTGAATGATTAAGTGGGAATGTGAAAAACAAAGAAGAAAGGTGAGTGTGTGATTACATGTATGAGCATTTTTATTATAAGTACAGTGAGACCTCAAGTTACAAACACCTCAACTTACAAACTTTTTGTCTTACAAACGTCAAATTTATGAAAATTAAACCTTATAATAAGCACTATTTTCATAATACACACCCACCACGGCTGGCGGAGTGATCTGCGGCGGAAGCACACAAACGAACAGCACCAGAGGTTAAGTTACCAACAGTCCTTATGGAAGGTGACTCTCCTTCCATAAGCCATCAACGACCATCAAAAAGTTAAATAAAACTTTATTTTACAGCACAGTTTATTTCTTTAATTACAGTCGTCATGTAATGCGCCTCTCTTTCCAAACAGCAATTCCCTTTGACCTTCGACCTCCAACGCCATTCCATCAAGCCA
This sequence comes from Hippocampus bargibanti, assembly GCF_051943395.1. NCBI lineage: Eukaryota > Metazoa > Chordata > Actinopteri > Syngnathiformes > Syngnathidae > Hippocampus > Hippocampus bargibanti. The sequence goes on from NC_142740.1 coordinate 7,091,072, forward strand.
TAAATGGCCATCACAAATGTAAATAAAGTGACTTTATGATACAATGCAGTGTATTTCTTTCATTGCAATACAATAGCACATGTATTATACATAGAATAAGGTATGTTGTGTGTAGTTGTAAGGCTTATTTAGTTGAAAAGTATATTTTATGGAAACCCGGGAACGGATTATTCCCATTTTAATGGTTTTCTATGGGAATTTTTTTTTGAGATACACACTTTTCACCTTACACACTCTGTCTGGGAACCAATTAAGTTTGTACGTTGAGGTCTCACTGTATAAGCATTCGTCATTGCAAGCATAATAAATGTATCATAAGCAAATGTATGATAAATAAAAACAACAACCCTAACATCTACCTACTTTTTTGGGGAAAATGTTTTGCACCCAAAGCGCGCAAAGACTTAAAAGACAACCGACGCCTCCGGACAAATTGCATCCATGATTTGTAAAATCACTTCAAATAACTTCCACTGAGCGCATTTTAAAAAGATTCCAGCGCATATCGCTATATTTTATGTTTTAAGAAACGCGCTGAATATTCAAGAAGTCTTGTTTTCGAGATGGTCGTTAATGGCTCACGTCAGGAACGCCCCTGACCGAGAAAGCGACACAATGCATTTTGCGGTACTTGGTTTGATCTGAAAACTTCGTGTTGATGGCGAAATTAGAAGGAAAACACATAAATAACGCGATGGTGAATCGTTGTGTGTTGCACCAAGACAACTATTTGATATTCGCTGACGCAAATTCCCAGCAGACAAATCAGCCCATTTCCGACGGAGCTTGTGCGCCATCTTGTGCATTTCCTGGGATGTTACATTGGAGTGCAGACGGCTCGAATTGACACGGAAGGACTTCTTTAATCGGTTGCAAACATTTATGCTTTCCTCTTCAGAACTATTTGAATCATATTCATAACTTGATGAGTAACAAGAAATCATAGTCTCCGAATCTGAACTCTCTGAAGCCATTGTTTTGATTCTGGAGCAAGGCAGTGTGTGACCAATAGTGACGCCACGAACAAGGGCGCGGGACTTTCTGAATCGGACCAATTTCAAGCTCATTTTGTGGCAGTTTTGGGACACTTTAAGTCATTTTGTTTGGTGTTTTGCATTTGACTAAAAATATCAGCCTGCATGTTTTGGATATTTTAGATGCTGTAAAATGTTTTTCGGATGTCAGTTAGGAAACAAAAAATGGTGTCGGTTGTCCTTTAAAGCAACAACCAAAGTCCTGTCACCAGATTCCATAAAAATTAGAGCCGTTTAATTTCAGTCTGATTAACTGTCATCGAGAAGCTTATCCGGGTAAGGTGGTCGTAGTATTTTTCTTGGTCGATAAATAAGCAGGATTGATTGACACAGCAGTATATGACTGTAGTTGTAGATTGAAAGAGTTAATATATTTCCTTTGATATACAGTAAAGTCTCGTTATATCGATATCGGATATATCGATAGTCCCGGTTATATCGCTACTATTTCTGTGCACGCACGGAGAAAATTACATGCAAACAGGGTCGGATATATCGATAGTCCCGGTTATATATATATATTAAAAGGGGAAACATTATCGTGGGAACGCACACCGTGCCATAGCGTAAAGTAGCGTCATTCCGCCCACTGTCGTAAAACAACAACAGTGACATCTTGTGGATTTGTGTCTCAATGCAAGCTTACGACCACGCTGCTGTTGTTTGAGTTTATTATTTTAATAAATGTGTATTTTTTCAGTTTAAATCTCCATGTTTACGTTTTATTAACTTATATATTTTTCATTTCGATATTTTCAAATTGTGTGGGGAGATTTTTTTGCGGTTTAGGGTCACGTGACCGGACAAACACAAAAGACTACGGAGAGAGAAGAGTTCATGTTTCTGAGAACGGCCTTTTCGCTTCGATTTCAATTCACAACGCGACACATCAGCGTACTTGATATGTGCTTTAATTTATACCGTTTTATTTCCATTCATATAACGAAACAAAACAATCGTAACATGAAACAAACAACTATTCAAAATGACGCAGCCTTTCAGCTCTCAGTGGAACTGCAAACCCTCACGTAACGATGCGACTGTCAAGAATCTCCACAAGCCAAGCAAAATATGAAAACAGTGATATGACCAACCCCCAATCTCGACTCAGAGGTCAGACTCCTCCATTTTACCAACCTCTCACTAAACGTGCAGAAATGAGAGAAACCGGGCACTTCGGGTACAACCAGTAAATAAAGTGACATCCAAATCAACCGTAGTCATCAACATGAAACATTCATAGGTAGCATTGTGTAGCTTGTGTGAGGCCTTCATGGAAGGTGAAATGCGGGGTGGGGGAGGCTACCTACTTCAGATTGTCAAAGCAAAATGGCAGACTGCGGCATAAAAGAAAATGGCAATGAAGTAGCGATATGACGAGCGCCGTTGTGTCATCTTACGATACATGTAATGTACAAAATGATGTGTTCAACAACATCTACGTGATCTAGTTTATTCACAAAATACCATTTCTCATAAGACTTGAACATAAAAGAAAATATTCAGCAAAATATAAATGTGGATTACAGTAAGTAATAAGTTATTTTGGAAGTAAGGGTTGGGTTGAGGGGTGGGGGTGGCGTGGGGGGTAGTGGCATACATGCAAGAAGAAATGTTTCTGTTGAACTTGGTGGAATCTAAAACAATGCGTCCGTCCGTGTGCTCCAATTAACTCAGTCACTGCCATTCACAAATTTATTCGGGTTTAGATTTTTCATGCTTGGGTGCCGATAAAGCACTGGCAATGTTTTTTCTTTCACATAAGGGGGCAGCATTTCCCTTTTTTTCCCATGTTAGTGCTTTGTTCCAACTTCAGTTGTTGTTAAAGCACTACATAAACCAATATATTCTACAGGTAATATCCGACTTACGACCAGCTCGACTTACGACCACCCGTACTTACAACCACGAGCCCCAAACCCTATTTTTAACATTTTTAATTCTACGCCTGGCACCGCAACGCGCTAGCAGGTCGGCAACGTGTACGACAATTTTGGCGAGCCAGCCAGAATCTCGCTCTCGCACAGTAATCGACCGTGCGATGGCACCAGAGGGCGGGGAGTTTGCGAGTCATTTAGCCTCCGAGTCTCTATTCAACATTTTAAATGGATTTTGACTTATGACCATTTTGACTTGCGACCGTTTGGTCGAAACGGAACCCGGTCGTAAGTCGGATATTAACTGTATATGTATTGTATTTTGTACATCCGCCCTCATTTCAAGCTCATGTAACTCCAGACCCATATAATTTAGGAATTAACTCTTTCGGATGAAAGAAGACAGTCTAAGTTAAGTAGTTGTCTAACGCTGTATTGAATGTTTATTTATGTACAGTGATGCCTTTGCTTCCGAACTTAATTGTTTCCGAGACAGAGTGTTCCATCCTGAGGAATGATCCCTGGTAGGTGCTTTCTCTGTGATAATTTTATCTAGTTCCTCATCAATTGTGTTCTGTTTAGCTGGGTTGACAGCTTTTTGCATCAAGTGTAGAGATGGCTTGTGCGGGCTGTTTGTGGAGCCTGATTGATGGGATATTTTAACCTTGCAGTCTACACTCTGCCTTTGAGCTATCAAAGTTGAAAATCTATCACTGTCGTCTGCCTGTCTCTTTAATACCTCCTCCCCTCACTGCTGCGTAATTGACCAATCACGTGGCTTTAACCATAGACTGGGGGTGGGGAGTGGAGGACAAAAACAGTCGGCCGCCATTTTGTTGTTAGAAGAACGGGCTCGTTCGCGAACGACACATCACTCATTGAAGCAGCTTTGTGTATGAAAAAAGTTCGTATGCCAAGGTAAAGTTGTCACAAATTTAACGTTCATAAACCGAAAAGTTCGTAAGCCAAGGGGTTCGTGAACTGAGGTATCACTGGAGTCCTAAAACTCAATATTCTGTGGATTCTAGAATTTAAGTGACAATGACAAAAACCCTGGCACTGACATGGACACATTTTTGCACGTCTGGCAGTAAATGAGTTAAATCCCGAACGACGCGAAACCGATGCGAAATGTGGCGACCATGTTTCAAGCCGTAGCCTCTAATCAATTAACCATATAAAAATGATCCATTGTCATTGTTGCGATTAAAACAGCAGAAAAAAATAATCCAAAATTGGAAATGGAATAAGTGTGATTACTTTCCCGAAATAACTTGAAAAATTATACGGTGACATCATCATGAGCCAGGAACCCCCCCCCACAAATCCACCAAACTAAGCGATTTTCGCTGTTATGCATCAAAAAATAAATAAATAAAAAGTCTGGTGTCAACATAAAATTTGGGGCTTCCCTTCAGCCTCAGATTTCATTTCGAAAAGATGTTTACAATACTTGAGAATACAATCCTTGGTATAAATAAAAACAAAACATCCTTTTGTTCTTCACAATCAAAACATTTTTGGGACAAAAATCTGTTTGTATATGGATTATTTTTTTTTTTAAGTTATGGAAAATAAGTGGTGTTGATTTAAAGGACAACCGACATCACATTTTTGTTTCCGAACTGACATCAGAAAAACGTTTTATAGCATCTAAAATACCCAAAACACGCAGGCTGATATGTTTATTCAAATGCAAAACACCAATAAAAATGGCTTAAAGTGTCCAAAATCTGCAAAAAATTGAGCTGCGAATTGGGCATTTTCAGAAAGTCCCGCCCCCACTCCCGCCCCCAGTTTATGGCTTCAGATTTGGAGAATATGCTTTCTTGTTACATATCCAGTTATGAATATGATTCAAATTGTTCTGAAGAGGAAAGCATACATGTTTGCAATCGATTAAAGCATTTATTACGTGCCATTTTGAGGCAACATTGGGGGGAAATATATCACCAAAAACAGGCAGAAAATGGCGACCAACCTCCTGGGAGGAATTAGTCAGCCCGTTTCCACAGGCTGATAAATTCCTTATATGGAGCTTGGTACACTCTTCTGGCTTTTTTTGGTGCAACACAACGTTTTCAGACCAAACAAGCACAGCAATATGCATTGACGTGATGGAAGGACTGCTACAATGTGTCCTTTTTTTTAGATCAGGGGCGTTCCTTCAGTGACGTCACGTACGGACTCGTCACCAACTCAAAAACAAGACTTCCGGAATATTCAGCGTCTTAAAACGTAAAATATAGCTATATGTGGTGGAATCTTTGTAAAATATGTTCAGTAGAAGTCATTTGAAGCCATTTTAAAAATTATGGACACAACTTGTCCGGAGACGACGGTTGTCCTTTAAAGGACAACTGACACCATTTTTCGTTTCCTAACTGACATCAGAAAAACGTTTTATAGCATCTAAAATACGCAAACACGCGGGCTGATATTTTTAGTCAAATGCAAAACACCAATAAAAACGACTTAAAATGTCCCAAAACTGCCACAAAATGCACTCGGAAATGGCGAGATTCATACAGTAATTTGTGTCAACTTAACACCTTCTTTATGGTGTTACCGCAATTGGTAGTCTTGGTGCGACCCACTTCAGGAATCTTCATCAATTCGAAAGCAAGACTTCCTGAATACTTAGCGCGAGTCTTAAAAGGTAAAATATCACTATATGCGGTGGAATCTTTGTAAAATGCGCTCGGTAGAAGTCGTTTGAACTTATTTTACAAATTATGGACGCAACTTGTCCGCAGGTGTCGGTTGTCCTTTAATGTATTTTTTGGGGGGGAATTGCACATAGCTAAGGAGTACATTTTTGTGCGGGGTTGGGGGTACTTTTGCCAATCTTTCAACCTTTCATGCACCCTGTTAACCTGACAACATGATAAAATGTCCACAGAAGTAACCTGGATGGTTTTCAAATGGACATTTTTTCACCAAATATGACGCGGGTCCCTCCCTTGATGTTCTTTCTATTTGTATCATATTTGCTAAATTGCCCCATTTTTCGTTGTGGCCTCCATCAAGTCGACGACAGATGAGCTAGCACCAAACTAATGCGCTGGAAGCTCGATAGAAAAGTCGATATGACGTCGCCATACAGGCACAGCAGCATTGGTCCAATCAGTGTTGGGCAGAGGGGTGGAGGAGGGCATGGGGGGGGAGGTACATTGTCCAAAGGCCTTTAAAACAGGCGGCACCTTCAAAAGGGAATGAAAGCAAAGTGACACTTGTTAGTTTGAAGGTCATTATACGAATAAACAAATAAAAGAACAAACAAGCAAATGACCGGAAAAAAAACACAAAAAAATGGATTAATAAATAGATGAATAAATAAATATTGGATGGATAAAATAATTGATGAAAAAATAAAGAAATAAACAGCTAATTAAATAAATAAATTGATAAATGCGTAGACGAATAATTAAATGAATAAATGACAAAATGAATACATGGATAAATAAATAAATGAATAAATAATAGGTGGATAAATAAATTGATGAATGAATCAATAAATAAATGACCAAATAAATACATAAATGGATAAATAAATGGATACATAAATTGATGAATAAATAAATATACGAAAAAATAAGTACAGAAATAAATGGATAAATAGAAAAATACACAAATTAATGAATGAATGAATCAATAAATGAATAAATTGGTGAATAAATAAATAAATAAATGATCAAATAAATGGATAGATAAATTGACAAATAAGTAAATATAAGACAAAATAAGTGAATAAATAACTAGATAAACAAATACCTGAAATAAATAAATAAATAAATAAATAAATACACTGATGATTTAATTAATAAATGGATACATAATTGATGAATAAATAAATGACCAAAAACTAAATACATTGATAAATAACTAAATAAATGTAAGACAAAATAAGTAAATAAATCAATGGATAATTAAATAACTACATGAATGAATGAATAAATAAATAAATAAATAAATAAATAAATAAATTGATGAATGAATGAATAAATAAATAAATGCATACATAGTTGAGGAATAAATGAATACATAAACGATAAAATAAATAAATGGAAAAATAAATTAATGAATAAATAAATATAAGCCAAAATAATTGGATAAATAAATAAATGGATACATAAATAAATAAATGAATGAATAAATAAATAAATAAATGGATTGATGAAAAAAGAAATAAATGGATAATAATTGAGGAATAAATAAACACATAAACGATCAAATAAATAAATGGATAAATAAATAAAAGACAGAATAAATGAATAAATTGATGAATAAATAAACAAATAAATAATTGATGAATAAATAAATACATAAATGATCAAATAAATAAACGGATAAATACATTAATGAATAAATAAATAAATAAATACAGAAATAAATGAATGAATGAATGAATGAATGAATGAATGAATACATAAATAATGACCTGACTTCTCTAGCACTCAGGCGAGGGCGACGCTGTGGGCTGACATTTGTTTTTCTGCAATGAGACGGGGCATTGATACATTGAATTATTAAAATATTGCAACATACGCTACGTGCGTCATTCCGGTAGCCTCGGACTCTTACCTTCACATGCAACTGATAGTGCAGCATCTGGTCTGCCAGCCAGGGGTGTCGGAGAGCTTCCGTGGCGCTCATCCTCCAACTTTTGCTCTTGACCAGCAAACGCGTGATGAAGTCTTTGGCCTCTTGAGAAACATCAGTGAATTCTTCTTCCTCAAAGTTCCACTGGCAGGCCAGGATGTTGTTGAGAGTCTCGTTGTCATCGTCCCCGAGGAACGGAGATAAGCCGCTAAGTCTGAATGGAACGTGGAATGGAAAGAAAGAGTTAAGGAAGAAACGAATGAGCGAAAAGGATGTGAAGAAACGTCGGCGGTGGGAACTCACAGCATGTAAGTGATGACGCCGAGGCTCCACATGTCTGTCGGGAAGGAAACAAACTCATAGTTGATGACTTCCGGGGCCAAAAACTCAGGCGTTCCAAAGTTGACCTTCAGCTTTTCTCGAGGTTTATACCTGGAGGGGTGGGGGGCATGAGATGTTTCAAATCGTGGCGAAGTCATTTTTTTGACCACACTTTAGTTACGATGGCGGGCCAGATTTGGCCCACGGGCCTTAACTTTGACACCTGTTATGAAAGGGATTATCCAGCTTGCTGAATAGAAAGAGAACTAGCTAGTGATTAAGCTAGCTGGTGATTGAGCTAACCAGCAAGCTAGCTAGCGAGTGTGATGGAGGAGCACGGAATTTCACAAGTTTGATTTGCTTTCACAGGCCGAATAAAATGATGTGGCGGGCCAGATTTGGCCCCCGGGCCTCGACTTGGACGGGCGTTATGTAAGGATTAGTCAGCCAGCTGAATAGAAAGGAGCTAGCTTGTTCGCTAGCTAGCTCGATAGATGAACATGGAATTCCACAAGATTGATTTGCTTCGACGGGCCCAATAAAATGATGTGGCAGGCCAGATTTGGCCCCCGGGCCTTGACTTGGACACCTCTTGTGTAAGGATTAGCCAGATAGGTGAATAGAAAGGAGGTAGCTTGCTCGCTAGCTATCTCGATAGATTAGCATGGAATTCCACAAGTTTGATTTGCTTCGACGGGCCCAATAAAATGATGTGGCGGGCCAGATTTGGCCCCCGATCCTTGACTTGGATAGCAGTTATGTAAGGATTAGCCAGCTAGCTGATTAGAAAGGAGCTAGCTTGCTCGCTAGCTAGCTCGATAGATGAGCATGGAATTCCACAAGTTTGATTTGCTTCGACGGGCCCAATAAAATGATGTGGCGGGCCAGATTTGGCCCCCGACCCTTGACTTGGATAGCAGTTATGTAAGGATTAGCCAGCTAGCTGAATAGAAAGGAGCTAGCTTGCTTGCTAGCTAGCTCGATAGATGAACATGGAATTCCACAAGATTGATTTGCTTCGACGGGCCCAATAAGATGATGTGGCGGGCCAGATTTGGCCCCCGGGCCTTGACTTGGACACCTCTTGTGTAAGGATTAGCCAGATAGGTGAATAGAAAGGAGGTAGCTTGCTCGCTAGCTATCTCGATAGATTAGCATGGAATTCCACAAGTTTGATTTGCTTCGACGGGCCCAATAAAATGATGTGGCGGGCCAGATTTGGCCCCCGATCCTTGACTTGGATAGCAGTTATGTAAGGATTAGCCAGCTAGCTGATTAGAAAGGAGCTAGCTTGCTCGCTAGCTAGCTCGATAGATGAGCATGGAATTCCACAAGTTTGATTTGCTTCGACGGGCCCAATAAAATGATGTGGCGGGCCAGATTTGGCCCCCGACCCTTGACTTGGATAGCAGTTATGTAAGGATTAGCCAGCTAGCTGAATAGAAAGGAGCTAGCTTGCTCGCTAGCTAGCTCGATAGATGAACATGGAATTCCACAAGATTGATTTGCTTCGACGGGCCCAATAAGATGATGTGGCGGGCCAGATTTGGCCCCCGGGCCTTGACTTGGACACCTCTTGTGTAAGGATTAGCCAGATAGGTGAATAGAAAGGAGGTAGCTTGCTCGCTAGCTATCTCGATAGATTAGCATGGAATTCCACAAGTTTGATTTGCTTCGACGGGCCCAATAAAATGATGTGGCGGGCCAGATTTGGCCCCCGATCCTTGACTTGGATAGCAGTTATGTAAGGATTAGCCAGCTAGCTGATTAGAAAGGAGCTAGCTTGCTCGCTAGCTAGCTCGATAGATGAGCATGGAATTCCACAAGTTTGATTTGCTTTGACGGGCCCAATAAAATGATGTGGCGGGCCAGATTTGGCCCCCGACCCTTGACTTGGATAGCAGTTATGTAAGGATTAGCCAGCTAGCTGAATAGAAAGGAGCTAGCTTGCTCGCTAGCTAGCTCGATAGATGAACATGGAATTCCACAAGATTGATTTGCTTCGACGGGCCCAATAAGATGATGTGGCGGGCCAGATTTGGCCCCCGGGCCTTGACTTGGACACCTCTTGTGTAAGGATTAGCCAGATAGGTGAATAGAAAGGAGGTAGCTTGCTCGCTAGCTATCTCGATAGATTAGCATGGAATTCCACAAGTTTGATTTGCTTCGACGGGCCCAATAAAATGATGTGGCGGGCCAGATTTGGCCCCCGATCCTTGACTTGGATAGCAGTTATGTAAGGATTAGCCAGCTAGCTGATTAGAAAGGAGCTAGCTTGCTCGCTAGCTAGCTCGATAGATGAGCATGGAATTCCACAAGTTTGATTTGCTTCGACGGGCCCAATAAAATGATGTGGCGGGCCAGATTTGGCCCCCGACCCTTGACTTGGATAGCAGTTATGTAAGGATTAGCCAGCTAGCTGAATAGAAAGGAGCTAGCTTGCTCGCTAGCTAGCTCGATAGATGAACATGGAATTCCACAAGATTGATTTGCTTCGACGGGCCCAATAAGATGATGTGGCGGGCCAGATTTGGCCCCCGGGCCTTGACTTGGACACCTGTTATGTAAGGATTAGTCAACTGGATGAATAGAAAGAGAGCTAGCAAGGAGCTAGTTCGCTCGCTAGCTAGCTCGATAGATGAGCACAGAATTACAAAAGTTTGATTTGCTATAATAACACAATTTATCTTCAAAATATTGTCATGAAAAAAATGTGATTGCATTTACAGATTATCGACGTTACTTCCAGGGTGAGGAAAAATTACAATCCGAAGTCAGGAATAATGACTGTTATTGTGGTTCACATTGGAAATTTTGAAATTTTGGGTCAGACTTTAGCAAGCATAATGGCACTTGCTTGATGAATAAATAAATAAATAAATGACCAAATCAATAAATTAATGGATAAATGAATAAATGGATATATAAATTGATGAATACATAAATATAAGCCAAAATGAGTGAATAAATAAATCTTCTTTTCCTTTCGGCTTTTCCATTCAAGGGGTCGTCGCCACAGCAAATCAGTGTCCTCCATCTTTAGAGGTTTGATCCGCATGTTTGTTTTGGCCAAGCTTTTGCGTCGGATGCCCTTCCTGACACAACCCTCTGTATTTATCCGGGCTTGGGACCAGCACAAGAAGACTTATGTCCCTTTATGGCTACAGAACAAGCAACTCGCTCAGTTAAAAGGCTCCCAAACACAAAACGGTCATCGGTACAGCAACATAAAAAAAAAGCAACCAATGAAATTTATTAAATAACAGATAACATGACAAAACAATGACACAGAGTCATTCATTCTTAAGCACTTTCTATATGCTCTTTGTTACATGGAGCAGTTCCAGATGAAAGAGGAGAGGATCAAAGTGTCTCTTCACCATGATGATCATGATGGATAACAGACCAATTTTTCTGCCTAATTTATGTTCCAAATTCAACTAGAATATTAAGAAAATTAATGTGTTTAGCAATGTGTTAATAATAATAATAATAATAATAATAATAATAATAATAATAATAATAGATAAATAAATACACGAATGTATAAAAAAATATTTAAAAAATAAATAAAATAAATACATACATAAATACATAAATAAATTTGTGATCCGAATAAAATGATGTGGCGGGTCAGATTTGGCCCCCATGCCTTGACTTTGACACCTGTGAAGTAAGGGATTCCCCAGCTAGCTTAATTGCTAGCTCGCTTGCGAGCGAGCTAGCAATTAAGCTAGCTGGCGATCGAGCTAGCCAGCAAGGTAGCTACCTAGCGTGATGAATGAGCATGCAATTTCACAAGTTTGATTAGCTTTCGCAGGCCGAATAAAATGATATGGCGGGCCGCATTTGACCCCCCGTGCCTTGACTTGGACACCTGTGTTTTAAATCTTTGAATACAACAAAAAAAGGTAATTCTCGAAAGCTTGAAAGCTCTTACCTCCGGGCGAGACCAAAATCGATGATCTTTATCTTATTTGTCGCTCTGCTGACACAAAGAATGTTCTCTGGCTATAAAAACAAGATCAGACATGAAATATAAGCGGTCAAAATGACTCTCAAAATGTGTCAGAAATGATTCCAAATATTTGTTTGTACCTTGAGGTCGAGATGTAGTATGTACATTCGGTGCATGTACTGCAGTCCCTCGCAGATCTGCCGGATGAAGAGCACCGTGTCAAACTCGGTCAGGTTGCAGTTCTCGTCGATGATGCGGTCGAAGAGTTCGCCTCCTTCCACGCTGGAGCGTACAAATAATAAGAAGAATTTGCATGGGAGGGGGATGTGGGTGGTCATGGCACAGTATCGACTTACTACTCCATGATCAGGATGATGTCGTGACGAGACTCGAAGGCGGCGTAGAGCTGGATGAGATTGCAGTGATTGAGTTGGTTCATCACCTGGATCTCGTTCCTCACCACGTCCTGACGGACGGAAAATAACGGCTCAGATTTTGCAACTGCAAGTGTTTGATTTCAAAATATGTTTTTTAACTCATTCACTGCCAGATGATGTGCAAAAATGTGTTCACTGCAGTGCCAGGGTTTTTGTCATTGTCACTCGAAATGCAGGACCCAGAGAATGTTGAGTTTCAGGACGACATAAATATTCAATGCAGCGTTAGAAACCTTAGACTATTTTCTTTCATCAGAAAGAGTTAATTCCTAAATTATATGGGTCTGGAGTTATATGAGCTTGAAATGAGGGTGAATATACAAAATACAATACAATATCTATTTATAAAGTGCTTTAACAACAGCTGAAGCTATATCATAGTTGTAATTTTTTATGTATTTACATATTTATGTATGGATTTATTAATTTTATTTATTCATTTATTCATTCATGTATTTAACTCAATGACTGCCAGACATGTGCGAAACTGTGCGATGCAGTACCGGGGTTTTTATCATTCTCACTCGAATTCCACGACCCACAGAATATTGAGTTTTTGGACGACATAAACATTCAATGCAGCATTAGAAACCTTAGACTTTCTTCTTTCATCAGAGAAAAAGAGTTAATACCTAAGTGATATGCGTCTGGAGTTATATGAGCTTGAAATGGGGGCGGCTGTATAAAACACATGCATAATGATTTATTATAGTGCTTTCATAACAGCTGAAGCTGGAACCAAGCGCTAACATGGAGAAAAAAAATGGTGCACCCTAATGGAAAAGAAAAAAACATTGCCTGACCAGCGCTTTATCAACACCCAAGCATGAAAAACCAAAACCTTCTTGAATGGCGCTCTACATCATATTTTCAATTCCCGAATACATTTGTGAATGGCAGTGAATGAGTTAAAACAATTGGAGCCACCATAAGATATAAACACAGAATAGCAAGATGTAGTCGCTACTTTGTGCACTGCACCTTTTCCTTCTGGCTCCGGGCCTTAATGATCTTGGCAGCCAACGTGAGGCCAGATGAGTTCTCGATGCATTTGTGGACCTGCCCAAAACGCCCCCTGGTGGAAGAGAGTAGATAGGTCAGAGGTCACCAACCTCTTTTAGATAAGTTGATGGTGTTTGTGGACCGGCAAGATTTATTTATTTTTTCACCAAAAACTTTAACACGTGGTTTAAAAGCTTTCATAGTGACGAAAAAAAAAGTTAGATATTTTTTCCACATTAGTTTCAAATGGTTTTATTCAATGGAGACTATTATGAATAATATTATAATATTATAATAATATAAAAAATATAGACTGAAATATGAAGAACTATGAAGAGAAATACATTCTTTCTCCTGGGATGTGAACATAGTGAACAACTTATACTAAAACAAAACACTATCACATCACACTTGTGCGATGTACTACTCTGAATACCATTTATGTCACTACTACTACTACTACTAATAATACATAGTATAGTAATAGTAGCATTAGTAATGTTATTATTGGTATTAGTAGTAATAGTAGTAAAGTAATAGTAGTAATAGAAGTAATAATAGTAATAGTAGTAGTAATAATAGTAATAGTAGTAGTAATAAAAGCAATAGTAGTAGTAGTAATAGTAATAATAGTAATAATAGTAATAATAGTAATAGTGGGAATAATAGTAATAGTAATACTAATGATAGTAATAATAGTAATAGTAATAATAATAGTAATACTATTATTCCTAGTAATACTACTAATAAAATAAAAATAACAACAACAACAACAACAAGAATAAGAAGAATAAGAATAAGAATAAGAATAAGAATAAGAATAAGAATAAGAATAAGAATAAGAATAAGAATAAGAATAAGAATAAGAATACATTTCATTTACAAGCGCGTTTCAAAACTCTCAAGGACACTTGACAGTCACACAATGAATTCACGAGTGATTTTTTTCCCTTCCAACAAGAAAAATGAGATGAGGCAAATTATGACTCTATAACACTGGTGTCAAAGTCAAGGCCCGCGGGCCAAATCCGGCCCACCACATCATTTTTTTTCGGCCCGCGAAAGCAAATCAAACTTGTTAAATTCCATGATGATTGCTAAAATCTGAGCCAAAATTTCATATTTTTGGATGTCAACCACAATAAAAGTCATTATTCTTGACTTCAGATTTGAAAGCGAGTTATTCATTAATTTGCTGTGTGCTCTATATGTAATATTTGAAGGATTTAAACATTCTAATGAGTTCCCCAAATTCATAACGGCCCTCGAGAGGAAACCATAACTACAATGTGGCCCGCGGCAAAAAATGACTTTGACACCCCTGCTCTATAATATACTCATATATGAATACAATGTAAATTCCAAAAAAAATATACAAAAATGGGGCTTGGCTCACCCTCCCAGGACTTCGTCTCTGTTGATGGAGTAGTAAGCCGCTATTTGATGAGGTTTTGGAGTGACGATGCGATGATCGAAAGGTGCCGATGGCGGAGGACTGGAGTCTAAAAAAAACAAGATTCACCATTCAAATGAGGAGGTGATGATAAAGGCGAAGGGATCCAAATCACAAGGTGCAATCCCGATGTCGAAACATTATTGGCTGCTTTGTGTGTCAATTTCTGAAAAGAAAGAGTGATTTAGTATTTATTTATTTATTATTTTTATTATTATTCTTATTATTATTCTTATTCTTATTATTACTATTATTATTTATTTGTTGTTTGTTTGTATGTTTGTGTGCGTGTTTATTATTTTTTTATATTTACGTGCCTGTTTATCGGTTTATTTATTTATGTGTTCATCCGCTTATTTATCAACACATCAATTTATTTATTTATGTTTGTGTGCGTGTTTATTTATTTATTGGTTTATTTATTTATTTGTTCATCGGCTTGTCAAAGTCAGCTTTATTGTCAAATATGCTCATATGCATGACATACAGCACAGATGAAATTAATGTCCTCTCGGACCCAGCGTGCAAGGCACTTATAACGTGGCTAAAAAGACAATTAAAATAATTGAAATAAAAAAAAAACATTAAAATTAAAATACAATTGACAACAGACAATACATGTAATTTCTGAATGTAAAGTGAGGTAGTGTCATCTGGAAAGTGAGGTAGTGGCGTATATAAAGTAAGGTAGTGACATATGTAAAGTGAGGAAGTGCCGTAATGTAGTAATGCAAAAACAAACAAGAAAGGGTTGAAGCGAGGTCTTGCAGAAAAAAATTAAAAAGAGTTTAGGATGATAGTACAGCATGTAGCGTGTACTCAGAGTTTGGTGAGTGTGGCAGTGGGAAGGGGCAGGGAGGGCAGGGATGGGAGGGAGTTGAGTCTCCGGACTGCCTGGTGGCAGTATTTATCCACACATCAATTTATTTATTTATTGATTAGTGTTTGTGTGTGTTTATTTATCTCTTTGTCTATTTATTTATGTATGTGTCTGTTTATCAGTTAATTTATTTATTTGTTCATCCGCATATTTATTTATTTATCTATCCACTTGTCAATTCATGTTTATTTTTATGTATGTATGTATGTATGTATGTATGTATGTATGTATGGATGGATGGATGGATGGATGGATGGATGGATGGATGGATGTATTTTTTGTGTTTGTGTGTGTTTATTTATTCATTTATTTATCTATTCGTCTATTTATTTATGTGTCTGTTTATCGGTTTATTTATCCACATGTCATTTTTTTTAAATTTATGTAGAGTATGTATTTATTTGTTTTTGTGTGTGCTTGTTTATTTATGTATTTATTTTTTTATTTGTTTATTTATTTATTTTATTTGTGTGGGTGTGCTTGCGTATGTATTTATTTATCAATCCACACATAAATGTATTGATTTATGTATTCATGTATTTATTTGTGTGTTTGTGTATGTGTTTATTCATATATATATATATATATATATATATATATATATATATATATATATATATATATATATATATATATATATATTTTTTTTTTTCATCTATTTATTTATCCACACGTCAATTTATTTTTACGTGTATTTATTGATTTATTTTCGTGTTTGTTAATTTATGTATTTGTGTGTTTATTTGTATATTTGTTTATTTATTTATTGCTTCTGAACCTCCTTGTAATGACATTACTGGACAAACGCCCGCCAAATCCAAATTCTGTATTCTTTGACCCCTTTAGTGAAAGAAGTGAGGCCCCCCACCTATGAAGAATTCCTTCACGTCCGACTGCTGCTTGTTTTCCTGCGCCGCTTCGGCATGGACGGCATCCGAATCGTCCTTGTTGGTCTTCTCTGCCTCCAACGCGATCTGGTCAGCATTTGGATCTTGACCGCCGTCCACTCGGCTCTTTTTCAGATCTTCCTTCGCCGGATCTTCGTCGGTCACACGGCGTTTGCTGCAGGCGTCGGCTTCGCCGACGTCATCCGAGCTGCAAACGCAAGCTAACGTCAACGCCGTTATTCGCGCAAAATGAGATGAAAAATCGCCAAAATACCTTTCAGGTTTGACGCTTGGACTCTGTGAAGCAACGTCCGTTTCAGAGTCCGTCCCTTCATCCCGTTGGTCGCCCGTCTTTTCCGCGTTGAAATCTGGCGAATCGATGTCGAATTCCACGTTGTCGTCAGGGCCCGAGTCGTCAAAGACGTCTTCGTCCTCCTTATTAGAATCATTTAGAATCAAAGTGGACGACTCGAGATGTCTTCCATCTGCCCTGTCGTCCGCTTTGTTGTTTCCGTGAGAATGGTCGATGTTCTTCTGGTTGAGTTTTGCCACCTGCTCCGGCAGAACCGACCCTGTCAACGGGTCTTCTGTAGGGAGAAAAAAAAAGCTAATTTTATTGATTTTTTTTTTTTGGCCTTTCAACTGTCCTCTTGGACGTCTTTCCGCTAGTGAATGATGAGCCTACCTGAAGTTTCGACAGACCTCCTCTTCTTCTGGGCTTTCAGGTTCACTTTGCCTTTCTCTTTGTCATCTTTTCCCTTTTGGAAGACAAAAAAAAAAATCTAAATTCAGCATGGACAGCTTTGATCCTCCCCCAAGCCGGACTTAAACTCTTTCTTTCTATCTATTTAGCTTTCTTTTAGCTATAAAATGTCAGCGATATGACAGTCAGACACTGTGGACAGAGACTCTGAACCAGAAAGGTTGTCCCTACTGCCGGTAGGGAACGCAGTCATTCATGACATACGTCTGAATTCTGCGCCCCTCTGCCAAGCTGTTTATTGAGAATACATGCAAATGAAAGTGATAGATTAGTAAAACATAGTTTTCTTGATTATAATACCACACCTCTGGACGTTCTGAGCACCAACAGCTGGAAGCAATAAAAAATCGTGTTTCCCATGAACTGATAAGTTTGTAACCTGGCTAATGACCTCTTCCTGTGATCAGGAGTTTGAAGTCCTAAATCACCCCTGTGATAAGGACTACCCCAAGTCCTAAATTACTCCTGTGAAGCTGACCGTTTGCTGTGTCCGTTGACCTGATTGACCCCAGGTCGCCCGTGCTTGAATTGTGAATTGAGTCACAAGTGTTGACTAAGCATACAACAGCATGAAACTTTTAAATATGATAACTTCTTATTCTCTAATCTCTATCATATAGATATCTAGGTGGCTGGTTATCTGGATAGCTATCTGTTGGCTATCCATTAGCTGGCTGGCTAGCTTTCTATCTATTTAGCTTTCTATTAGCTACATAGTTATCTAGGTGGCTAGCTATCTTGCTAGGTATCTGTTGGCTATCTATTAGCTATCTACTAGCTGACTGGCCAGCTTTCTATCGATTTAGCTTTCTATTATCTACGTAGTTATCTAGGTGGCTAGCTATCCAGCTAGCTATCTATTGGCTATCTACTATATTAGCATCAACGCAGGAGAGTACTACTAATGTAGCACAAGGATGCTAGGTCTGCTGACCACGGGTTCACCTTGGTTTTAGCCACTCCCAAAAAAATCCAGTTTGATGATAACTAACACTTGAATGAAATTTATCAAAACATATCACCAATAAGTTATTTTCAGACTTGGCACGTTTTCGTGTATTTAAGAAGAAATAACTGAAATTACTTGTAAAATGTCTTGAACTGATAGCCAATGGCGCTTGGTCTCATTTAGCTATTTGCAGCTCCAAAATTAACTCGGCAAAGCAAAGGTTATGACGGGAAAGTCATCCGGCGTAGAAAATATCCTAAAAAAAATCTTAAATAGTGTTGGCAAACCCAAAGTGGAAAACATGGACTAGCTTGAATTTATGACAATCGCTATTAGCTTCTGAAAATGTCTTTTCAATACCGTTAGCTTCCGCTAGTTCTTAATAGCAGATATCTTCTTTTCCTTTCGGCTTTTCCCTTCAAGGGGTCGCCACAGCAAATCAGTGTCCTCCATCTTTAGAGGTTTGATCCGCATGTTAGCTTCCGCTAGTTGTTAATAGCAGATATAATAATAAAGACAATAAATAAATAAATAAATAAATAAATAAATAAATAAATAAATAATAAATATTAATGGCAATAAAGATGATTCTGATTCTGATTCTGATTCTGAATAATAAATAATAATACCCTGTCCTGTGGTTGTGGAATGTCCTTGAGAGTTTTGAAGGGCGCTTGGAAATGAAATTATTATTATTATTATTATTATTATTATTATTATTATTATTATTATTATTATTATTATTACTATTGTATTGTTATTGTATTGAGGAGAGGAGATTGTTGTGTAATGATCATCTTATGTAACTTCCGGGTTGAGTGAACACTGACGGGTGTGGCTGCCGTTGCTCACACACAGAAAAAATATCCTGTGACTGTAAAGTGTCCTTGAGAGTTTTGAAAGGCGCTTAGAAATGAAATGGATTATTATTATTATTATATTATTATTATTATTATTATTATTATTATTATTATTATTATTATTATTATTATTATTAGCTATCTACTGGCTGCCTAGCTAGCTTTCTATCTATTTAGCTTTCTATTAGATACATAGTTATCTAGGTCGCTAGCTATCTAGCTATCTATCTATTAGCTATCTACTGGCTGGCTAGCTAGCTTTCTAACTATTTACTTCCAGGTTGAGTGAACGCTAGTGCGTGTGGCTGCCGCTGCTCACCCACAGAAAAACTCATCCTGTGACTGTCAAGTGACCTTGAGAGTTTTAAAAGGCGCTCATAAAGGAAATGTATTATTATAATACATTATTATTATGAAAGAAGTAGAAAAACAAAATACAGAAGCTGCTGAAAAGGCAGCCACTCTCGCGGTGCAATCTTGAAGTCAAAAAAATAACAAAAACTAAATAACAAATAAAACTAAAACATAAATATGAGATTTTTTAATTTTCCAACTACGGCACGGGGCCATATGCGATCCACCATCCCTGTTTAGCGGCCCGCGACATGTCCCCAAAAAACAAACAAATAAATAAATACTAAATAAATGGGTCACAAAAATGGTTGCCATGACGACTAATCCAAATATCTGTAGCTGTCCACTCCAGTGCCAGGGTTTTTGTCATTATCACTTCAATTGCAGGTCCGACAGAATATTGATTTTTAGGACGACATCAACATTTCGGACAGCGTTAGAAACTTTAGATTCTCTTCTTTCATCAGAAAAAAAAGAGTTCATTCCGAAGTGATATGGGTCTGGAGTTATATGACCTTGAAATGGGGCGGCTGTATAAAACGCATGCATGTTGATTTATTCTAGTGCTTTAATAACAGCTGAAGCTGCAACAAAGACGCATGGGAAAAATGGAAATGTTGCCCCCTAGTGGAAAAGAAAAAAAAACATTGCCAGAGGTCTGACCAGCGCTTTATCAACACCCAAGCATGAAACAGCAAAACCCGAACAAATTCTTGAAATTCTTCATCATATTTTCATTTCCCAAATAACTTTGTGAATGGCAGTGAATGAGTTAAAACAATTGGAGTTATATGGGTCTGGGGTTATCTGAGCTTGAAATGGGGGCATATGTACAAAATACAATACGTACATATTTGTTTATATAGCGCTTTAACATCAGCTGATGCTTCGATGAGAAGGTTTCTTCAGCCGTCATCTGTACAAAAGTGAAGGTTTCGGACGTTTCGCCTCCTATCCAAGAGGCTTCGTCAGCGAACTAAAGTCTGACTGGTCGTATCGGCCCCATTTATATATCCCTAATGTCCAGACATGGTGGCGCCGGACACAGCTATGATAGGTCCCTACTCTCAGGTTGGGGGGGCAGAGGACCCCTCCCTGTGGCCCCACTGATTGTTCCTACATTCCTGACTAACGACTGGTCTATTACCCCCACTCCCACCGGTATCACCTCATCAGCATAACGACCCTCATCAGCATTACGAAAGTTGCCTAACCTGTTTTGCCTAAGCAGGCTATTGTATGAACGATCCAAATTGAACCTCACCCCACCAGACCGGTTTAATGAAGGATTTTGTTGTTTTATAAGAATCGCTTCTTTTACCCCCCTTTCAAACCAGGGAGGGGTCCTCTGCCCCCCCAACCTGAGAGTAGGGACCTATCATAGCTGTGTCCGGCGCCACCATGTCTGGACATTAGGGATATATAAATGGGGCCGATACGACCAGTCAGACTTTAGTTCGCTGACGAAGCCTCTTGGATAGGAGGCGAAACGTCCGAAACCTTCACTTTTGTACAGATGACGGCTGAAGAAACCTTCTCATCGATGGACCACTCCCGTACGACTGAGAGCTTACACAGACGTATCAGTTGATGCTGTAACAAAGCGCTAACATGGACAAAAGGCAAATTCTGCCCCCTCGTGGAAGGGAAAAAACATTGACAGAGGTCTGACCAGTGCTTTATTGGCACCCCACTAAAGAAAAACTAAAACCCGAACAAATTTGGGAATGGCAGCGAATGAGTTAAGCAGCGCAGTCGGACACCAGCGGTTCCATTAGCCGGTGCTGATAAACGCCATTTTTAGGCCCAGATAACCAATCAGAGTAGAATCATTTACACCCTGCCAGACAAGTGGTTGGGGGAGGTGGGTTGGAAGTACTTAACATTACAAACTAGCAGACCGACCAATCGGGGAACAGCACAACTAAATATAGACGTGTTGCCGGGCAAACATTCCGGAAAGTCTATATTTTCACTTAAAGGACAACCGACACTATGTTTTTGTTTCCTAACTGACATCAGAAAAAGGTTTTATAGCATATAAAATACCCAAAACACGCAGGCTGATATTTTTAGTCAAATGCAAAACACCAATAAAAACGACTTACAGTGTCCCAAAATTACTTCAAAATGACCTCAGAAAGTTTCAGTTTCAGAAGGTCCCGCCCCCTTGTTCGTGACGTCACGCCAGGACGTCTTGCCTTGCTCGAGAATCAAAACAATGGCTTCAGAAAGTTCAGATTCAGAGAAGATGCTTTCTTGTTACTCATCCAGTTATGAATATGATTCAAATAGTTCTGAAAAGGAAAGCATAAATGTTTGCAATCGATTAAAGATGTTCTTCCGAGTCATTTTGAGGCGTCTGGACTGGACTCCAATGTAGCTCCCAGAAAATGCTTAAGATGGCGCCCAAGCTCCGTTGGAAACGGGCTGATTTGTCTGCTGGGAATTTGTCAACTTGTATCAAATAGTAGTCTTGGTGCAACACACAACGATTCACCATCGCATTATTTATGTGTTTTCCTTCTAATTTCGCCATCAACACGAAGTTTTCAGACCAAACAAAGTACCGCAAAATGCATTGTGTGTCACTTTCTCGGTCCGGGGCTGTTCCAGACATGACTGGAATCGTCACCAACTCGAAAACAAGACTTCCGGAATATTCAGCACAAGTCTTAAAAGGTAAAATATAGCTATATGCAGTGGAATCTTTGTAAAATGCGCTCAGTAGAAGTCATTTGAAGTGATTTTACAAATTATGGACACAACTTGTCCGGGGGCATCGGTTGTCCTTTATATGTCAAAGAGAATCATCACGACGGCGTATTTTGGTTCCATATTTTGGTCCACATATTTGAAACCCAAATGAGGTTAGCAAGACCTGAAAACAAACATAAATCGGAAGAATAACGGAATGTTTCGGATTCCGAACACGTAAAAGAAATGGAAAGTAAACGTAAAGCTAGCTATCTGTTAGCTATCTATTAGCTAGCTGGCTTTCAATCCGTGTTACTTAGCTATCTATTAGCTAGCTAGCTTTCTATCTGAGTCACTTCCGAGTTGAGTGAAGACCTAGCTAGCTATCTATTAGCTACTATCTTATAGCTAGCTAGCTTTCTATCCGAGTGACTTACGGGTTGAGTGAATGCTGGCGCTTGTGGCTGCCGCTGCTCACCCGCAGAAAAACGTATCCTGTGACTGTAAAGTGACTTTGAGAGTTTTGAAAGACACTTAGAAATCAAATTTATTATTATTATTATTATTATTATTATTATTAAAAACCCAATCGGGGTCTTTAGACTCTGGGTTTGGAGTTCAAAGCAAAGATGGTGAAGCAGCAATTGGCTGTAATGCTGCACACATTTTGAGTCGGTTTTGAGTCATTTTTTGAGGCTCACCTTAGCTTTGAATTGACTCGGGGGCTTCTTAAAGAAAATCTTCATCAACCGGGAGCTCTTAACCACGTCTCCGATGAATCCCATCACCTGCTGGGTGCCCTCGGCCATTTTTTCCAGCGCGTCCAGCCTGCGACTTTGACTGTCCATTTGCTCGCCGACCCTCCCCGCCGCCCCCAATAGCCGCTCGCAAACGAGCGCGACGCGGGAACCGTCGCCCGTTCCAGCGTCAGCATCACCCCGAGCCTCTTCGCCCATCGCTCTGACATCCCGGGACAAACCGTCCAAGCGGGTGAGGACGGCCTGCTGCATGCTGAGCAAACTCTCCATCTGAGAGGTCAACGCGTCCATGCGGCTCTCCAGGTAGCGTAGCGAAGCGTTGTGGCAGGAGGAAGTGCAAGTGGCCGGGCATTTGTCCAATCCGTTGAGCGAGAGTTTTCTGCCGGCGGATTTCTGACCGTGAAGCGGCATGGGGTCATACATTTTGGCTATCGAGTTGACCAAGCTGGAGCTCATGACTGATTTGTGTTTGATTTCTTCTCAGAAAGAAAACAGAAGCAATCATTGAAAAGCTCCTGGCAGTCATTCAGGCAAAAAATAAAAGAATACTAGTCAATAAAAATGAGTGGATAGTTCTTAGCGAGAAAGAAAAATGAAGCGGCTCAGGAAAAAAGGACAGTTCAGCGTTGACTTTTAACCAGCGCCGATGGCTCGCCTCCAAATGAAAGTTCAGCCCTCCCTGCCCGGCGGATGTCAGGGAGTGGGCGGCTAGCGTTAGCTCGAGTGGCTGAATCGATGGGGGGGGGCTAACAGAGAGGGCTGGGGGGGTGCTCTGTGGCATTTGAGATGCTTAAAAGCCCTTCGCTTAGGTGTTAGAATCTGGGGAATTTGGGAACTGACTGTACCGCCAGTCCAACAAACAAATGGAACCCCCACACGCACCCCCCGTGTTTGTGTGTGAACACAAGTTGAGCGCGCCGAGATTTACTAAATGGAACTGTTGATCCAGGACACATTCAAAGATCACCATTTTATAAGAACATTTTTGAAAAAGTTTTAAAATCACCATTTAAGAAAGAAAAAAAATTGACATTTTAGATTTGTTTTTTAATTTTGAAAATCATCATTTTAGAAAAATAGAAAATCGCCATTTTAGAAAAAATAAAAAACATTTTGAAAATCGCCATTTTACAATTTTTTTATTTAGAAAAATTAAAAACATTTTGAAAATCGCCATTTGATATGTTTTTATTTTTTTTAATAACCATTTTAGAAAAATGGAAAACTTTTTTTTTTTTACAATTACATCTTTTTTTTAATGAACCATTTTGAAAAATTGAAAACTTTTTAAAAATCGCCATTTTACAATTTCCAATTTTTTTAAAGAACCATTTTAGAAGAATTGAAAACATTTGGAAAATTGCCATTTTAGATTTTTTTTTTTATTTTGAAAACCACCATTTTAGAAAAATTTAATACATTTTGAAAATCGCCAGTTTAGATTTTTTTTTAATTTTGAAAATCACCATTTTAGAAAAATTGAAAAGATTTTGAAAATCGCTATTTTATAATTTTTTTTCAATTTTGAAAATCACCATTTTAGAAAAATTGAAAACATTTTAAAAATCTCCATTTTATATATATTTTTTTATTTTGAAAATCACCACTTTAGAAAAATTGAAAGCATTTTGAAAATCGCCAATTTGGATTTTTTTATTTAAAAGAATCACAATTTTAGAAAAATTGAAAACATTTTGAAAGTCGTCATTTTGAATTTAGAATTGTTTGTTTCAAAAACTATTTTAGAAAAATTGCTAACTTTTTTAAATTGCCATTTTTTTAAAATTTTGAAAATCACCATTTTAGAAGAATTGAAAACTTTTTTTTAAATCGCCATTTTACAATTGTTTATTTTTTTAAAATAACTATTTTAGAAAAATTTACATTTTAAAAATCGCCATTTTACATATTTTTTTAATTTTGATAATCACCATTTTAGAAAAAAATGAAAACATGTTGAAAATCGCAAGTTTAGATTTTTTTTTTATTTAGAAAAACACAATTTTAGAAAAATTTAAAACATTTTGAAAATCAATTAAAAAAAATCACTGTTTTACAATTATTATTTTTTTAAAGAACCATTTTAGAAAAATTGAAAACATTTTGAAAATCAATTAAAAATCACCGTTTTACAATTATTATTTTTTAAAGAACCATTTTAGAAAAATTGAAAACATTTTGAAAATCGCAATTTTAGATTTTTTTTTAATTTTAAAAATCACAATTTTAGAAAAATTGAAAAGATTTTGAAAATCGCTATTTTAGATTTTTTTTAATTTTGAAAATCACACTTTTAGAAAAATTGAAAACATTTAAAAAAAAACCATTTTAAATTTTGTTTTATTTTTAAAATCACCATTTTTGAAAAATTAAAAACACTTTGAAAATCGCCATTTTAGAATTTTTTTTTTATTTTGAAAATCACAATTTTAGAAACATTTAAAACATTTTAAAAATCGCCATTTTAGATTTTTTTTTTAAATAACCATTTGAAAAAAATTTAACACTTTTTTTAAATGGCCATTTTAGTTTTTTTAATTTTGAAAATCACCATTTTAGAAAAATTGAAAACATTTTTAAAATCGCCATTTTAGATTTTTTTTTAGAAAATCACCATTTTAGAAAAATTTAAAAACATTTTGAAAATCACAATTTTAGAAAAATTGAAAACATTTGGAAAATCGCCATTTTAGATTTTTTTTTTAATTTTGAAAATCACCATTTTAGAAAAAATTAAAACATTTTCAAAATAGCCAGTTTAGATTTTTTTTTAATTTTGAAAATCACCATTTTAGAAAAATTGAAAAGATTTTGAAAATCGCTACTTTAGAATTTTTTTTCAATTTTGAAAAAATTGAAAACATTTTAAAAATCTCCATTTTATATATATTTTTTTATTTTGAAAATCACCACTTTAGAAAAATTGAAAGCATTTTGAAAATCACCAATTTGGATTTTTTTTATTTAAAAGAATCACCATTTTAGAAAAATTGAAAACATTTTGAAAATCGCCATTTTGAATTTTTAATTTTTTGTTTCAAAAACTATTTTAGAAAAATTGCTAACTTTTTTAAAATTGCCATTTTTTAAATTTTGAAAATCACCATTTTAGAAAAATTGAAAAAAAATTACAATCTGCATTTTACAGTTTTTAATTATTTTTAAATAACCATGTAAGGAAAAATTGAAAACTTTTTAAAATCGCCATTTTACAATTTATTATTTTTCTAAATAATCATTTTAGAAAAATTGAAAACATTTTGAAGATCGCCAGTTTAGATTTTTTTTTATTTAGAAAAACACAATTTAAGAAAAATTTAAAACAATCAATTAAAAAATCAATTAAAAATCACCGTTTTACATTTTTTATTTTTGAAAAATAAAAATTTCAATTTTATAAAAATTGAAAACATTTTAAAAATCCCCATTTTAGATTTTGTTTTTAAAATCACCATTTTTGAAAAATTGAAAACATTTTGAAAATCGCCATTTTAGAATTTTTTTTTATTTTGAAAATCACAATTTTAGAAACATTTAAAACATTTTAAAAATCGCCATTTTAGATTTTTTTTAAATAACCATTTTAGAAAAATTGAAACCTTTTTTAAATGGCCATTTTAGTTTTTTAATTTTGAAAATCACCATTTTAGAAAAATTGAAAACATTTTTAAAATCGCCATTTTAGATTTTTTTTATAAAATCACAATTTTAGAAAAATTGAAAAACATTTTGAAAATAACAATTTTAGAAAAATTGAAAACATTTTCAAAATCGCCATTTTAGATTTTTTTTAGAAAATCACTATTTTAGAAAAATTGAAAACATTTTGAAAATCGCCATTTTATATTTTTTTATTTAGAAAACCACCTTTTTAGAAAAAATGAAAACCTTTTGAAAATCGCCATTTTATATTTTTTTAAATAACCATTTTAGAAAAATTTAAAACTTTTTAAAATCGCTATTTTAGATTTTTTTAATATTGAAAATCACCATTTTAGAAAAATTGAAAACATTTTGAAAATCGCCATCTTAGATTTTTTTAATCACCATTTTAGAAAATTAGGAAAAATTGACAATCAATATAAAAGTGCCATTCCCAAATTAGTTTGGGTTTTGTTTGTTCTTGCTTGGTGCCGATAATGCGCTGGTCTGACCTCTGGCAATGTTTTTTTTCTTTTCCATGTTAGCGCTTTGTTCCAGCTTTAGCTGTTGTTAAAGCGCTATATAAACCAATATGGACATATTGCATTGTATTTTGTATATCCACCCTCATTTCAAGCTCACATAACTCCATACCCATATAACTTAAAGGACAACCGACACCATTTTTTTTGTTTCCTAACTGACATCAGAAAAACGTTTTATAGCATCTAAAGTACACAAAACATACAGGCTAATATTTTTAGTCAAATGCAAAACACCAATATAAATGACTTAAGGTGTCCCAAAACTGCCACAAAATGAGCTCGGAACTGGGCAGATTCAGAAAGTCCCGCCCCCTTGTTCATGACGTCACTATCGATCACACACTGCCTTGCTCCAGATTCAAAACAATGGCTTCAGAGAGTTCAGATTTGGAGAAGATGCTTTCTTGTTACTCATCCAGTTATGAATATGATTAAAATAGTTCTGAAGAGGAAAGCATAAATGTTTGCAATCGATTAAAGAAGTCCTTCCGTATCAATTCCAGCCGTCTGGGCTCCAATGTAGCGCCAGGAAAATGCACAAGATGGTGCCCAAGCTCCGTTGGAAATGGGCTGATTTGTCCGATGGGAATTTGTGTCAACTTACACCTTTTTATGCGTGTTACCGCAATTGGCTGCGACACACAACGATTCACCATCGCGTTATTTATGTAGTTTTCCTTCTAATTTCGCGATCAACACAGTGTTTTCAGACGAAAAAAAGTACCCAAAATGCATTGTGTGTCACTTTCTCGGTCAGGGGTGTTCCAGACATGACTGGAATCGTCACCAACTCGAAAACAAGACTTCCTGAATATTCAGCGCGTGTCTTAAAAGGTAAAATATAGCTATATGTGGTGGCATCTTTGTAAAATGCTCATTTGAAGTGATTTTACAAATTATGGTCGCAACTTGTCCGGAGGTGTTGGTTGTCCTTTAAGAATGAACTCTTTTTTTTTCCTGATTAAAAAAGAGAATCTAAGGCAGGGGTCTCAAACTCGCGGAAAGATTAATGTTAGTGCGACCCGCTTGATTGATATGAATGAAACCGCTGAACAAACCACCATTTTGGATCTACAGAGGGAATTGAATCATAGATTTGCAGACTTCAAGACGCACAAAGCCACATTTCAAATTTTTGCGGAGCCATTCTCTTTTGATGTGCAAGATGCCCCTCCTGTGTTCCAAATGGAGCTCTGTGACCTACAGTGCCACTCTGCACTCAAAGCCATGTTCAGGGATGTGAATAGAAGCAGACAAGCTTGGGCAATGTTTGAGAGAGCTTCCCTGAACTTTCCCGAATGTTCAAGCGGACCATGTGTCTTTTTGGGAGCACATACTTTTGTGAGAAGCTCTTATCCACCTTGAACTTCAATAAGTCCAAGTACAGGTTCAGACTTACTGATGAGCATCTTCAAGCCCTACTCAGTCAAGCCAAATGTGGCTCGGCTTTGTGAAAAGAGGCGCTGCCAGGTCTCTAGCAGCAAGAAGTAGGCAAGAGAAGCCATGTTTGTGAACGTTCATGTTCAATATTTTATTTATGTTCAGAAAGTTAAAGGTTAAAGAACTGTGAATACAGACATTTGAAACTTTATTAAAATAATTGGTTTCCTGTGTTTTTTTTTTCCAATCGTCTGTATCTGCCTTATGATCATTATAATTACTTTATTCATTTATTACTGGTTAATTTATTTTTTATTAATTTTTCCATTTATTCATGTAATTCATTTTTTTGTGTATTAAAAATAAAGATTTTGAGAACATTGGAATGTTTTATCTGTGCTTTTCTTGTGAAAATCATGATGCGGCCCAGCTTCACCCAGACTCTGCCTCCAGCGGCCCTCGGGTAAATTGAGTTTGAGACCCCTGGTCTAAGGTTTCTTACGCTGTATTGAATGTTTATGTAGTCCTAAAAGTTAACATTCTGTGCGTCCTGCAAATTGAGTGACAATGACGAAAACTCTGGCACCGGAGTGGACACCTTTTAGCACATCGTCTGCCAGTCAATGAGTTAAAGGACAACCGACGCCTCCGGACAACTTGTGTGCATAATTTGTAAAATGGCTTCAAATGACTTCTCCTGAGCGTATTTTACAAAGATTCCACCGCATATAGCTATATTTTACGTTTTAAGACTCTCGCAGAATATTCAGGAAGTCTTGTTTTCGAGTTGATGACGAGTCCGTACGTGACGTCACGTTTGGAACGCCCCTGACCGATAAAAGCGACACACAATGCATTTTGCGGTACTTTGTTTGGTCTGAAAACGTCGTGTTGATCCGTGTTGATGGCGAAATTAGAAGGAAAACATAAATAACGCGATGGTGAATCGTTGTGTGGTGCACAAAGACTGCTACAGTGAAACCTCGGTTTACGAACCCTTTGGCTTACGAACTTTTCGGTTTACGTTACATTTATGAAAATTTTACCTTGGCATACAAACTATTTTTTGGGATACACACGGAGCTGCCACAATGAGTGATGTGTCGTTCGCGAACGAGCCCGTTCTCCTAACAAGAAAATGGTGGCCACTGTTTTTATCGTCTATTCCCCGCCCCCAGTCTTCGGTTAAAGCCACGTGATTAGTCAAGAACGCAGAAGTAGGGGATGGGGGGTAAACATTGAAGAGAGAGGCAGACAGAAAGAGAGTGAGAAAACACACACACGAAAGAGATGACAGAAAACAAACAAAAGTGAAATAGTGAGCAAATGGATAGAAAACAGTGACATTTGGACCCATTACAACTTTGATAGTTCAAAAGCAGAGTGTAGACTGGAAGGTTAAAATACCCTATCAATCAGGCTCCACAAATAACCCGCACAAGTCATATGTACACTTGATGCAAAAAGCTATCAACCCAGATAAACAGATCACAATTGATGAAGAACTAGATACAATTATCACAGAGAAAGCACCTACAAGGGATCATTCCTCAAGATGGTGAAAGAAGAAGGCTACGTTCCTCATCAAGTGTTTATTGCTGCCATTCCATTAAGCCATTAACGACGATCACAAAGGTAAATAAAATGACTTTATTGTACAGTACAGTTTATTTCTTTAATCATAATACTATAGCACATTTATTATACATAAAATAAGGTATATTTTGTGTAGTTTTAAGGCTTAGAAAATTAGAAAGTGGAAAATTATGTTTTATGGGGACCTGGGAACTGATTATTCTCATTTTAATGGTTTCCTATGGGAAATTAATTTTTGGGATACACACTTTTCACCTTACACACACTGTCTGGGAACCAATTAAGTTCGTAAGCCAAGGTCTCACTGTATTTGATACAAGTTGACACACATTCCCAGCAGACAAATCAGCCCATTTCCAACAGAGCTTGGGCGCCATCTTGTGCATTTTCTGGGACGCTACATTGGAGTTCTGATGGCTCGAATTGATACGGGAGGACTTCTTTAATCGATTGCAAACATTTATGTTTTCCTCTTCAGAACTATTGAAATAATATTCATAACTGGATGAGTAACAAGAAAGCATCTTCTCCGAATCTGAAGTCATTGTTTTGATTCTAGAGCAAGGCACGACGTCCTGGCGTGACATCACCAACAAGGGGGCGGGACCTTCTGAAACTCGGCATCTCCGAGGTCATTTTGAAGTAGTTTTGGGAGACTAACTCATTTTTATTGGTGTTTTGCATTTCACTAAAAATATCAGCCGTGTTTTGGGTATTTAAGATGTTATAAAACGTCTTTCTTAAGGATTAGATTGATTGAGACGTCACCCTATCAAAGGCCTTGGTGTCAAATGCAAGGCTCGCTACTGTCACAATGTGATCCTGAATCTCAACTCCTTCAATTCAATTCAAGTTACAGACGTGCATGTGAGCTGCCACGCCATTTTGAAAACGCATCACTATTGATGTAAAAACTAGCGGCGGCATCGAACGGCTTTATGGCAAAACAGGCCGGGGGAGTTTATTGTTTATTTGTGGAATTCTTGTCATGGACATGTGCCAGGTACGTGATCATGGAAAGAAAAGTCACACTTGTTTATCTCTTTGGACGTTCCTGTTTTAATTTTATCAGTCGGAAGCCAAGTGTCACCAACGACCGTGGACAGTCGCTATCGCCGCGCTTCAGCGGCCAGTGATAAGCGCGCCATTTTTACCCCCGCGGACATTGAAAATGGCCTTTAATAAATCCGAGGCGCCACATCAGGAAAGAGAGTACGTGTCGTGAAAGTGCGGGTGTGAATGCGTGTGCAGGTGTAATTAATGGATGCCTGTGAATAAATTGCATAAGGGACTCAAGTATGCGTCGGGATTTTAAAATAGACTCGCTCAGACTAACTTCAGCAAGTTAGAGTTTGTTGCTAGCTAGCGGTGTTGTGTAACTGGATGACAACTGGGCATGATTAAAGGACGATGATGACCATTAAATAAAATCCTCCTGTCGAAAAACCTTCACACGCACACCCAGCTCAGTTGAGCTTCCATTGTTGGATATTATTAACTCCTTGTTGATGTGCAAAAATGTGTCCACTCCAGTGCCAGGGTTTTTGTCATTGTCACTCAAATTGAAAGACCCACAGAATATTGAGTTTTAGGACGACATAAACATTCAATGCAGTGTTATTGTCATGATCTGGTTGGCGACCAACGGGTGGCGCTGTCGGCCCCGCCTGCACCTGCACAGGTGCTGGTCGTCCCGATCAGTGGCGGACTGCCACGTTCGGATTGGCGAACAACGGGTAGCGCCGTCAGCCCTGCCTGCAGCCTCGCAGGTGCTGGTCGTTTTAATCACTGACACTTAAAAGGACTCCCGGCACGACCATCTGGTGTCGGTTCATTGTTTGTCGCATGCCTTGTCTGCAATTGCATGCATTGTATGCTGTGCATGTGTTTGTTTAACCTTGGCGGACTTTTACACTTGGTTTTCTTTTGATACTTTTTTTCTGTTCAGATCATTGTGATGTTTTACATTTTGTTCCTGCTGACCTTTATTTTAATACAATTTGTCAAACAACCTCCTGCTCTCTCCTGCCTGCTTTTTGGGATCCGCACCCGCCATCACCACCTCGCAAAACGTGACAGTTATAAAACGGAGACGCTCTTCTTTCATCAGAAAGAAAGAGTTAATTCCTAAGTCATATGAAGTTATCTGAGATTGAAGTGGGGGAAGATGTACAAAATACAATACATACGTACTGATTTATACAGCAGTTTAACAAAAGCTGAAGCTGTAACAAAAGCGCTAACATGGAAAAAAGGCAAATTCTGCCCCCTTGTGGGAAAGAAAAAAACATTGCCAGATGCCATGGCCAGCGCTTAATCGGCATGCAAGCATGAAAAAAATAAACCCGAACAAATTCGGGAATGGCGCTTTACATCATATTTTTCAATTCCAAAATAAATTATGGAATTGCAGTGAAAAAAAAAAAATATATATATACAGTAAAGTCTCGTTATATCGATATCGGTTATAACGATAGTACTGCTTATTACGATACTATTTCTATGAACTCAAGGAGAAAATTAAATGCCCACAGGATCGGATATATCGATAGTCCGGTTATATCGATATTTTTTCCGACTCCCGAGAATATCGATATAACGAGACTTTACTGTATATATATATATATATATATATATATATATATGTGTGTGTGTGTGTGTGTGTGTGTGTGTGTGTGTGTGTGTGTGTGTGTGTGTGTGTGTGAGAGAGAGTCTTTGATATCTCCCTCCATTAAATATAATGTATTATGATTATTTTTTATGGTTATTATTACTATTAGCTATCAGCTAGCTAGCAAGCTTTCTATCTATTTGAGTTACTTCCGGGTTGAGTGAACGCTGGCGCGTGGCTGCCGCTGCTCACCCACAGAATAGCTTGTCCTGTGACTGTAAAGTGACCTTGAGAGTTTTGAAAGGCGCTTATAAATGAAACATATTATTATTATTGTTATTACCTTTTCCAGCTACTCCCCTCAGGCAGGCGCTACCGATCCATGCGCACCAAATCCAGCAGACATTTAAACAGCTTCTTCCCCCAAGCCATTAACTCTTTGAACTCTTTCAACAGTAGCCAAAATGGAACTGTATAGTGCCACTTAGCAGTTTTTTTTGACAACGATACTAGTGCAGCGTGTTCTACCGGAAACAAATTCCTTGTGTGTTCTACATACTTGGCAATAAAGCTGATTCTGATTCTGATTCTGATTATTACTATTATTATTATTCGCGTTATGATGGGATATACATGTACAAATTAACTAGCTGGGTATCGAGCCAGCTATCAATTTGCTCTCTGTTAGCTATCTATTAGCTATCTATTAGCTATCTAGCCAGCTAGCTGGTTGTCTAGCTCGCTATCTACAGTATTAGCTGTCTAGTTAGCTTTATACTGTATTAGCTATGTATTAGCTAGCTAGCTAGCTTTCTATGTACATGAATTTGAGTTACTTTCGGGTTGAGTGAACAGTGGCGAGTGTGGCTGCCGCTGCTCACCCACAGAAAAAACTTATCCTGTGACTGTAAAGTGACCTTGAGAGTTTTGAAAGGCGCTTAGAAATGAAACATATTATTATTAGCTCTGACTCTGACGAAGGCGGAAGTAGACGCCGAAACATGTCATGTATTTGAAACACCTACAATACACTGTCTGTAAGTAAAGAATCTGTTTTAAATTAAATTAAATTATTATTATTAGCGTTATGATGGGATATACACATACAAAGTTGGCGTTCAGGGTTGAATGGAGTACTCTTTTGCGACCACCAGATGTGAGTAAAAAAAGGTTTGAAATATTTGACATGACCGCTGACGTCCAATTGGACATATGATACAAAAGAATGCCGAAAGAACGCACATACACACGCGCACGGGCAACGATCATAAATAGATTTCGCGTGTTCAGATAGCATTCACGGCTTGCCCCATTAACTTCGTTAGATGCAGTTGCGTCAATGGCACCACATGCTTACAAAACAAAAGAACGTAGACTGTGGCAGGCAAACAATGCCGTTATTTTGATGAACATTTTCATTATTTCACCATCTTTCCTGCCCAAGTACCTTAAATACATAAATAAATAAATAAATAAATAAAAGAACACAGTACATTAATAAATAGATAAATAAATGCCTAAATAAATAACAATAATACATAGATAGTTGGCTCAAAAAACAACATAAATAAATGCATAGACTCAACAAATACATGGCTAAATAAACAACATAAATAAAGTAATAAAGAACGATTAAATGAATGAATGAATGAATGAATGAATGAATGAATGGATGAATGGATGAATGAATTGGATTTGCCTTTATTAGTCTCGCAGTGGAGAAATTTAAATTTCACAGCAGCAAAGAAAGAAGAGGAAAATACATAAATAATATTAAATAAATAAATAAATAAATAAAAGAACATAGTACATTAATGAATAGATAAATAAATGCCTAAATAAATAACAATAATACATAGATAGATGGCTCAAAAAACAACAGAAATAAATGCATGTACTAAACAAATACATGGCGAAATAAACAACGTAAATAAAGAAATAAAAAAACGATTAAATGAATGAATGAATGAATTGGATTTGCCTTTATTAGTCTCGCAGTGGAGAAATTCAAATTTCACAGCAGCAAAGAAAGAAAAAGAAAATACATAAATAATAAAAAATGAATAAATAAATAAATAATAATAAGAATAAGAATAATAAGAATAAAAAAATAATAAAAAGAAGAAAGGAGTATGAATGAATGAATGAATGAATGAATGAATACATGGCTAAATAAACAACATAAAGATATAAAGAAATAAAAATAAATAAAGAAATAAATAACAAAAAAACAAAGAAATAAATACAAAGAAATAAATGGCTACATAAATAAAAATAATAAATTAATACATGGCTAAATAATTTAATTAGCTAAATAAATAAATAAATAAATAAATAAATAGGTACATACATACAGTACATACACATACACACACACACACACAGGTGAAGAAACAAAATAAATAAATACAGAAATAAATACAGAAATAAATAAACTAATGAATGAATGAATAAATAAATAAACAAATAAACTCATCTCCGAATAATGTGCTGTTATGAATTCATGGATTCATTGAAGATCAATCAAAGGTGCTGTCAATCAAACTCACTGACATAAAACAAGCAGGGCTTCATCATTCATCAATCTGATAGCTCCGTCTAGTGGACAATGTGAGAATAATTTTTTTCAGTATCAGTCTATGTACAGCACAGGTACAGTGAGACCTCAACTTACAAACACCTTATCTTACAAACTTTTCGTCTTACAAACGTCAAATTTATGAAAATTAAACCTTATAATAAGCACTATTTTCATAATACACACCCACCACGGCTGGCGGAGTGATCTTCGGCAGAAGCACACGACCGAAAAGCACCAGAGGTTAAGTTACCAACAGTCCTTATGGAAGGTGACTCTACTTCCATAAGCCATCAACGACCATCAAAAAGGTAAATAAAACTTTATTTTACAGCACAGTTTATTTCTTTAATTACAGTCCTCATGTAATGCGCCTCTTTCCAAACAGCAATTCCCTTTGACCTTCGACCTCCAACGCCATTCCATCAAGCCATAAATGACCATCACAAATGTAAATAAAGTGACTTTATGATACAATGCAGTGTATTTCTTTCATTACAATACAATAGCACATTTATTATACACAGAATAACGTTGTGTGAATAAATGTTGTGTGTAGTTTTAAGGCTTATTTAGTTGAAAAGTATATTTTATGGAAACCCGGGAACGAATTATTCCCATTTTAATGGTTTCCTATGGGATTTTTTTTGAGGTACACACTTTTTACGTTACACACTCTGTCTGGGAACCAATTAAGTTCGTAAGTTGAGGTCTCACTGTATATTAATTGAATGTAAAATTATACAGTCGACATCATAAGAGTGACAAGTCGCAAAAAAAAAAAAACAGAATAAAATAAAATGGGCGGCAAACCCCCACTGGGATTTTGTGTCGGTTTATGTTTGAATGATAGCAAATGTATTTCCGGATGTCGGTCAACTGGCTGTGCTGGCGAATTGTACAGGAAATACATGTAAGTAAAAATTATCCTGGTATCTTAAATTTCTTGATGGGTCAAGGTTCCTCATTAGGGTTGCACACGGGTGAGGGGGGGGGGGGGCGTTCGGGGGAGGTTGCTCCAGCCTATCCCAGCCGTTTTGAGACACTAAACTGGACTCGAACTCTCGCCCTCTGTCATACCGGTGTGCTAACCAGTGACGTGCAGTCAAAGGAGGCAGGTGAGCCTCACCTGCCTCCATGGAAATGACAGGTGACAAAATAAATTAACGTTATATTTATTAGGTGATTTGTACTTTAACGTTCTTTTCCTTTTAACTTACCAATTTTTGGATTTTTTCTTCAAAATCGCTGAATTTTCACATTTACCGTTCAAATACTAAGTGGAGACGAGCGGTGAGGCAGCAGCCGGCTGAGCCTCCGGTGCCAGGGTTTTTGTCATTGTCATTCAAATTCCAGGACCCACAGAATATTGGGGTTTACGACAACATGAACATTCAATGGAGTGTGAGAAATATTATACCCTCTTCTTTCATCAGAAAAAAACCTTAATCCCTAAATTATATGAGTTTGGAGTTATTTGAGCTAGAAATGGGGGCACATGTACACACTACAATACATATTGGTTTATATTGTAGAGCACTTTAAAGGACAACCGACACCTCCGGACAGGTTGTGTCCATAATTTGTAAAATCAATTAAAATGACTTCTACTGAGCGTATTTTACAAAGATTCCACCGCATCTCGCTATATTTTACGTTTTAAGACTCACACTGAATATTCAGGAAGTCTTGTTTTCGAGTTGATGACGATGCCTGACCTGACGTCACGTCTGGAACGCCCCTGACCGAGAAAGCGACACACAATGCATTTTGGGTACAAAACTTCGTGTTGATCCGTGTTGATGGCGAAATTAGAAGGAAAATATAAATAATGCGATGGTAAATCGTTGTGTGTTGCACCATGACAACTATTGATATTCGCAGACACAAAATCCCAGCAGACAAATCTGCCCATTTCCAATGGAGCTTGGGCGCCATCTTGTGCATATTCTGGGACGCTACACATCAGTCCTGATGCCTCAAAATGACCCGGAAGAACTTCTTTAATCGATTGCAAACATTTATGCTTTCCTCTTCAGAACTATTTGAATCATCCAGAAACCATCTTCTCCGAATCTGAAGTCATTGTTTTGATTCTCGAGCAAGGCAAGACGTCCTGGCGTGACATCACGAACAAGGGGGCAGGACCTCCTGAAACTCACCCTTTCCGGGGTCATTTTGAAGTAGTTTTGGGACACTTTAGGTCACAGGTGTCAAAGTCAAGGCCCGCGGGCCAAAACCGGCCCGCCACATCATTTTTTTCGGCACGCGAAAGCAAATCAAACTTGTTAAATTCCATGATGATTGCTAAAATCTGAGCCAAAATTTCATATTTTTGGATGTCAACCACAATAAAAGTCATTATTCTTGACTTCAGATTTGAAAACGAGTTATTCGTTCATTTGCTGTGTGCTCTATATGTAATATTTGAAGGGATTTAAACATTCTAATGGGTTCCCCAAATTCATAACGGCCCTCGAGAGGAAACCATAACTACAATGTGGCCCGCGGAAAAAAATGACTTTGACACCCTTGCTTTAGGTCATTTTTGTTGGTGTTTTGCATTTGACTAAAAATATCAGCCTGCATGCGTGTTTGGAGTATTTTAGATGCTATAAAACGTTTTTCTGATGTCAGTTAGGAAACAAAAAAATGGTGTCAGTTGTCCTTTAACAATAGCTGAAATTGGAACAAAGCGCTAACATTGAAACAAAGGGAAATTTTGCCCCCTTGTGGAAGGGAAAAAACACTGCCAGCGGTCTGATCAGCATTTCATTGACACCTAAACAAGAAAAAACAAAACCGAACCAATTAAGGAATGGCTCTCTACATCATATTTTCCATTTGGGAGTAAATTCATGAATGTCACTGCACTGAATGAGCTAATAATAATATATCTAAAACAAATAAATCAGCAAAACACCACAGAGAACATTGATATTGTATACTTTGTTCAACTTTTAGTTATAATGAGCGAGTGGGGAGGGGGGGGGGTTATGCAATAGTATCTCAAGATGGCAGCTCAGCAAAAGATCATGTGATGCATTTTATCACCTCTAAGGGCCTGCGATGGGTCTCACGCTTGAGACCTT
This sequence comes from Hippocampus bargibanti, assembly GCF_051943395.1. Classification (NCBI taxonomy): domain Eukaryota; kingdom Metazoa; phylum Chordata; class Actinopteri; order Syngnathiformes; family Syngnathidae; genus Hippocampus; species Hippocampus bargibanti. The sequence goes on from NC_142740.1 coordinate 7,129,348, forward strand.
CTTGGAAGTCTTTGGCCAGTTCGATTAAACGGCACAGAACGTTTTATGCAAAAAAAAGGTGTGGCGGGTAGGTTACCATGGAAACGTTTTTTTTTTTTTTTTACCTGGATGTCTGCTACGGGCGTCCTCCAATTCTTTTTGACTGCAAATAATTTCCACAGCCGTCGCCACATAAGCAAAGTGGCCGCCAGGCACATGCTTCCTAATAGCCATAAATCGTTATCCCTTAGGAAGACCTCCATGATGGATTCCTTCCCAGTTCACATCGACTCCATCGACTGACAAGAAATTGCTGATATAAGATTTCAACTTAAGCCTCCCGGGAGCAACAAAAGTGTTTGAAGGGACTGGGTGAAGAAGAAGAGGTAGCCCACCCAGCTAGCTCAGGTTCCCACCCACCCCATCTACCCACTCGCCGGACTTCCTCGCTACCTCCCACCGGCCGGCCTAAAAGGAGAAGGTCCTGTCTGCGAGACGGGAATGGGACAGGTGGTGTTGAGTTCAGGGTGTCAGAGAAAATCAGATGCCTGCTATCCTTTCGCTTCGGACGCAGCACTTTATTACGTGCGCGCTTTCGTACATGCGTGCGTGCTCTGAAATATATTTATCAAGTACGGGTTCTGACCCTCCTTTCCACATGAAGGGCAAATTGAACATATGAGCCATTCAAACACACACCACAGAATAAGTAAGTGTGTGTGTGTGTGTGTGTGTGTGTGTGTGTGTGTACGTGTGCGAGTGTATTTGTGTGCGCGTGTTTGTGTGTGTATTAGTGGGCATCGCTCCTAAATCTTTTGCGGGTAAACAGCGCCCTCAAACGGCCTTTTTTGGTCATTGGCGAAAGTCTTTCTGCTCCCAGGCATCACATGGCCACATTCAGACATCAATTTATCGATCAACCAAACACTCAATCAACCAATCAATCAATAGTGAGGGAACGAATAAATAAAAAAAATAAAAATAAATAAATAAATAAATAAACACGTAAATAATGAATAAATAAATACATAGACACATAGAGTGATGGAATGAATAAATAAATACATAAATATATACATAAATAAACAAATAACTAAATAAATAGCTAGATAGACACGCAAATAATGAATAAATAAATGCATAAATACATAAGTAAATACATGAATAAACAAAAATAGTGAGGGAACGAATAAATAAATAAATAAATAAATAAATGCATAAATGTATAAATACAAAACAACTGAATGAATAGATAGCTGTATATACACACAAATAAATAAATACAAACATCCATACATACACAAATAAATAAATAAATAAATAAATATTTTTAAAACTATTTTTGTCACTAATATAGCATTATTTTTTTTTACTCATGACAGTCATTTGAAGATGAATGGCATCCATCTTTGAATCGTTTATAGTTGATTTTCATCGTTAAAGATAGCGAAACAGGACACCCTCACTTCTCATTGTACCCAACTTGTGCCCCGTATAAATTGTCATATTTAGAATTGTGTTGTTTTTTTTTTTTGGGTCATGTCGCGGTCCGATGAAATATGGATAGCGGTCCACAAGTGGCCCCCGGGCCATATTTTAGACACCCTACAGTGTTTGATGACAAAATCTACCACGTTACCTACCTCTAATTCCATGTGTTTGAGTTCCCAGAAGCATCGCATGGTCCCCACCTTCTCCAGATGTTTGTAGAAAGCCAGCCGGCCAAAACGAAGGCTGTTGCTGCGGTTGCGGATGGCCTTCAGCCCTTCCATCTTCTCAACAATAGGGGACATAGGTATGGGCGGCGGAACGGCCGACGCCAGTATTTTGCCATTCTTCATTGCCGGCTCATGACAAGTTAGCTTCTTGTCGGGTCTGCAAGAAGAGGGACAAACGGCATTTCAAAACATTCGCCGTAATTGAATTCCGAAGTGACGCAGTCGGAATATTTCGGCACCGAATTTTTTCAAAATGGAAGCTTTCCATGTTGTTTTTGTGGGTGTTTGACATTTGAGTAATAGATCCAAAAAGTTGTGTTTAGTTTTGAGTTAGATGGGTTAGAAAAGAGAACATGAAGCCGTGGTCATTATTCGATTGCACTGGTGGAGCATCAGAATCAGAATCAGAATCAGAATCATCTTTATTGCCAAGTATGTAGAAGTGCAAGGCCTTCTTCTTTTGATGGCCTAAAATAATCAGAATCACAGACTAATGTGAATTATATTTTGTCCATGATTTTTTCTTAAATAATTCCACATTGCCTTTCTGTTTTCTTTCATTTCTTTCCTCTGTTGTGCATTTTCGTATCTAAGATATTTAACCAGTGTTTGAAATAACGTCTGCCCGGAGGCCCGGGGCGTACAACTTTGACGTCGGGCGTACAACTTTCAAAACGTCTCGGCCCAGGTGGCCGACAACTTCTTCAAGAAGAAAAAAAAAGAAAAAATATTTTCAAATCAAACGTTTGTTTTATTCAATAAAGAAAAAGCTACAAGCAAACCGCTACAAGCCACATGGACTCCTCTTTCTAAGCGCCTTTCAAAACTCTCAAGTACACTTTACATTCACGGTAAAGTCCGAAGCACGAAACAGGCTTCTGATTGGCTGCCGTGCCGAATTTGCAAATTACCAAACGAACGTTCGTTTGGAAATTTGCATACTCGGTAACTGTAAAGTGTACTTGAGAGATTTGAAAGGCGCTTAGAAAGAGGAGCTCATGTGGCTTTTAGCAGACAACGCAACGTAAGCGTTGCGTTGTGCACCATGACGACAAACGACAACTGTAGCAAAATCTTCAGCAAGGGATATGTACCATAAATCAAGCAAGGTAGTATTTGAGGTAAGTACTTCCTTAATTTAAAAAAAAAATCCTTTAATCTTCGCAACAATGGTTTTTTTGTGATTAGTCGTCTCATTGTGTTTCAAGTTGTGAAAAATGCGGCAGGCAACTTTATGGCTGGGCAGGCAACTTTTCAGAGTTGTCTGCCCTGGTGTCCGCTAACTTTTTGTCAAGAGTTTCAGACACTGATTTAACGTATTACATTTCAGCCATTATTGATGACCAGGGTCAGAAATCCACCTGGAGGCCTTCACAATCAGTTCTGCAGACCCTGGAGCATCAAATAGCTGTCGATCAAACTGTTGTTTTAACCAATCGGATTTCAAGTTGGTGACGCGAAGGCTTGCTAGCATGCAACTCACAAGGTCTTTCCTGGCTAACGCTACCCTCTTGTGGACTTGTAGTAAATCACATCACAGTTTTTAGATGAGTCGCAGCTTTAGCTGCAGTAAAGGTCATATCGTCCAATCGTTATGAAGGGTTGGATTGATTAAGACGTAGCACTACTGAAGGCCTAAAAAAACTTGTGTGACTGTAAAGTGTCCTTGAGAATTTTGAAGGGGGGTTATAAATACAATGTATTATCATTATTATTATTATTATTATTATTATTATTATTATTATTATTATTATTATTATTATTATTATTATTATTATTATTATTATTATTATTATTATTATTATTGTCGTAGTCACTATTATTATTATTATTATTATTATTATTATTATTATTATTATTATTATTATTATTAATGTTTGTGTTTGTTAATGTTAATGTTTTAGAATTATTACATTCATGGCTAGCCACTTATTGATATTAACTCATTCACTGCCATTCATGAATTTATCCGGGAATTGAAAATATGACGTAGAGCGCCATTTCCGAATTTGTTCGGGTTTTGTTTTTTCGTGCGTGGGTGCCGAGAAAGCGCTGGCCATGGCCTCTGGCAATATTTTCTTTCCCACAAGAGGGCAGCATTTCCCCTTTTTTGGATTGGATTGGATTTGCCTTTTTTAGTATCACAGTGGAGAAATTTACATTTCACAGCAGCAAAGTGATGAAAGTGATAACATTTCCATGTTGGCGCTTAGTTCCAGATAGTTAATGGTCTTTATAAATCAATGTTGTATTTTGTAGATATGCCCCCATTTCAAGCTCATATAACTCTAGACCCATATAACTTAGGAATTAACTATTTTTTTCTTAATGAAAAAAGAGAGTCTAACACTGCATTGAATGTTGATGTAGTCCTAAAACTCAATATTCTCAACTCAAACTCAAAATTCCAGGAATTTGAGTGACAATGACAAAAACCCTGACACATTTTTGCACATTGTCTGGCAGTCAAGGAGTTCAATACGGGAGTTGCTAAGGCAGTGATACCTTGGCTTACGAACATAGAGTGTGTAAGGCGTGAACATAGAGTGTGTAAGGCAAAAAGTGTGTATCCCAAAAATTAATTTCCCATAGGAAACCATTAAAATGAGAATAATCCGTTCCCAGGTCCCCAGTGGTGTTGAGTTCAGGGTGTCAGAGAAAATCAGATGCCTGCTATCCTTTCGCTTCGGACGCAGCACTTTATTACGTGCGCGCTTTCGTACCTGCGTGCGTGCTCTGAAATATATTTATCAAGTACGGGTTCTGACCCTCCTTTCCACATGAAGGGCAAATTGAACATATGAGCCATTCAAACACACACCACAGAATAAGTAAGTGTGTGTGTGTGTGTGTGTGTGTGTGTGTGTGTGTGTGTGTGTGTTGTGTGTGTGTGTGTGTGTGTGTGTGTGTGTGTGTGTGTGTGTGTGTACGTGTGCGAGTGTATTTGTGTGCGCGTGTTTGTGTGTGTATTAGTGGGCATCGCTCCTAAATCTTTTGCGGGTAAACAGCGCCCTCAAACGGCCTTTTTTGGTCATTGGCGAAAGTCTTTCTGCTCCCAGGCATCACATGGCCACATTCAGACATCAATTTATCGATCAACCAAACACTCAATCAACCAATCAATCAATAGTGAGGGAACGAATAAATAAAAAAAATAAAAAAAATAAATAAATAAATAAACACGTAAATAATGAATAAATAAATACATAGACACATAGAGTGATGGAATGAATAAATAAATACATAAATATATACATAAATAAACAAATAACTAAATAAATAGCTAGATAGACACGCAAATAATGAATAAATAAATGCATAAATACATAAGTAAATACATGAATAAACAAAAATAGTGAGGGAACGAATAAATAAATAAATAAATAAATAAATAAATAAATAAATGCATAAATGTATAAATAAATACAAAACAACTGAATGAATAGATAGCTGTATATACACACAAATAAATAAATACAAACATCCATACATACACAAATAAATAAATAAATAAATAAATATTTTTAAAACTATTTTTGTCACTAATATAGCATTATTTTTTTTTTACTCATGACAGTCATTTGAAGATGAATGGCATCCATCTTTGAATCGTTTATAGTTGATTTTCATCGTTAAAGATAGCGAAACAGGACACCCTCACTTCTCATTGTACCCAACTTGTGCCCCGTATAAATTGTCATATTTAGAATTGTGTTGTTTTTTTTTTTTTGGTCATGTCGCGGTCCGATGAAATATGGATAGCGGTCCACAAGTGGCCCCCGGGCCATATTTTAGACACCCTACAGTGTTTGATGACAAAATCTACCACGTTACCTACCTCTAATTCCATGTGTTTGAGTTCCCAGAAGCATCGCATGGTCCCCACCTTCTCCAGATGTTTGTAGAAAGCCAGCCGGCCAAAACGAAGGCTGTTGCTGCGGTTGCGGATGGCCTTCAGCCCTTCCATCTTCTCAACAATAGGGGACATAGGTATGGGCGGCGGAACGGCCGACGCCAGTATTTTGCCATTCTTCATTGCCGGCTCATGACAAGTTAGCTTCTTGTCGGGTCTGCAAGAAGAGGGACAAACGGCATTTCAAAACATTCGCCGTAAATGAATTCCGAAGTGACGCAGTCGGAATATTTCGGCACCGAATTTTTTCAAAATGGAAGCTTTCCATGTTGTTTTTGTGGGTGTTTGACATTTGAGTAATAGATCCAAAAAGTTGTGTTTAGTTTTGAGTTAGATGGGTTAGAAAAGAGAACATGAAGCCGTGGTCATTATTCGATTGCACTGGTGGAGCATCAGAATCAGAATCAGAATCAGAATCATCTTTATTGCCAAGTATGTAGAAGTGCAAGGCCTTCTTCTTTTGATGGTCTAAAATAATCAGAATCACAGACTAATGTGAATTATATTTTGTCCATGAATTTTTCTTAAATAATTCCACATTGCCTTTCTGTTTTCTTTCATTTGTTTCCTCTGTTGTGCATTTTCGTATCTAAGATATTTAACCAGTGTTTGAAATAACGTCTGCCCGGAGGCCCGGGGCGTACAACTTTGACGTCGGGCGTACAACTTTCAAAACGTCTCGGCCCAGGTGGCCGACAACTTCTTCAAGAAGAAAAAAAAGAAAAAATATTTTCAAATCAAACGTTTGTTTTATTCAATAAAGCAAAAGCTACAAGCAAACCGCTACAAGCCACATGGACTCCTCTTTCTAAGCGCCTTTCAAAACTCTCAAGTACACTTTACATTCACGGTAAAGTCCGAAGCACGAAACAGGCTTCTGATTGGCTGCCGTGCCGAATTTGCAAATTACCAAACGAACGTTCGTTTGGAAATTTGCATACTCGTTAACTGTAAAGTGTACTTGAGAGATTTGAAAGGCGCTTAGAAAGAGGAGCTCATGTGGCTTTTAGCAGACAACGCAACGTAAGCGTTGCGTTGTGCACCATGACGACAAACGACAACTGTAGCAAAATCTTCAGCAAGGGATATGTACCATAAATCAAGCAAGGTAGTATTTGAGGTAAGTACTTCCTTAATTTAAAAAAAAAATCCTTTAATCTTCGCAACAATGGTTTTTTTGTGATTAGTCGTCTCATTGTGTTTCAAGTTGTGAAAAATGCGGCAGGCAACTTTATGGCTGGGCAGGCAACTTTTCAGAGTTGTCTGCCCTGGTGTCCGCTAACTTTTTGTCAAGAGTTTCAGACACTGATTTAACGTATTACATTTCAGCCATTATTGATGACCAGGGTCAGAAATCCACCTGGAGGCCTTCACAATCAGTTCTGCAGACCCTGGAGCATCAAATAGCTGTCGATCAAACTGTTGTTTTAACCAATCGGATTTCAAGTTGGTGACGCGAAGGCTTGCTAGCATGCAACTCACAAGGTCTTTCCTGGCTAACGCTACCCTCTTGTGGACTTGTAGTAAATCACATCACAGTTTTTAGATGAGTCGCAGCTTTAGCTGCAGTAAAGGTCATATCGTCCAATCGTTATGAAGGGTTGGATTGATTAAGACGTAGCACTACTGAAGGCCTAAAAAAACTTGTGTGACTGTAAAGTGTCCTTGAGAATTTTGAAGGGGGGTTATAAATACAATGTATTATCATTATTATTATTATTATTATTATTATTGTCGTAGTCACTATTATTATTATTATTATTATTATTATTATTATTATTATTATTATTATTATTATTATTATTATTATTATTAATGTTTGTGTTTGTTAATGTTAATGTTTTAGAATTATTACATTCATGGCTAGCCACTTATTGATATTAACTCATTCACTGCCATTCATGAATTTATCCGGGAATTGAAAATATGACGTAGAGCGCCATTTCCGAATTTGTTCGGGTTTTGTTTTTTCGTGCGTGGGTGCCGAGAAAGCGCTGGCCATGGCCTCTGGCAATATTTTCTTTCCCACAAGAGGGCAGCATTTCCCCTTTTTTGGATTGGATTGGATTTGCCTTTTTTAGTATCACAGTGGAGAAATTTACATTTCACAGCAGCAAAGTGATGAAAGTGATAACATTTCCATGTTGGCGCTTAGTTCCAGATAGTTAATGGTCTTTATAAATCAATGTTGTATTTTGTAGATATGCCCCCATTTCAAGCTCATATAACTCTAGACCCATATAACTTAGGAATTAACTATTTTTTTCTTAATGAAAAAAGAGAGTCTAACACTGCATTGAATGTTGATGTAGTCCTAAAACTCAATATTCTCAACTCAAACTCAAAATTCCAGGAATTTGAGTGACAATGACAAAAACCCTGACACATTTTTGCACATTGTCTGGCAGTCAAGGAGTTCAATACGGGAGTTGCTAAGGCAGTGATACCTTGGCTTACGAACATAGAGTGTGTAAGGCGTGAACATAGAGTGTGTAAGGCAAAAAGTGTGTATCCCAAAAATTAATTTCCCATAGGAAACCATTAAAATGAGAATAATCCGTTCCCAGGTCCCCATAAAACATAATTTTCTACTTTCTAAAACTACACTAAATGTACCTTATATTATGTATAATAAATGTGCTATGGTATTATAATTAAAGAAATAAACTGTACTAGATAATAAAGTCATTTTATTTACCTTTGTGATGGTTGTTGACGGCTTGATGGAATGGAGTGGCCGGTTTCATCAGCATTAAACACTTGATGACACCAAAATGGCAGTAGGTGCTTTCTCTCCGATAATTTTATCTAGTTCCTCATCAACTGTGTTCTGTTTATCTGGGTTGATAGCTTTTTGCATCAAGTGTACAGATGTCTTGTGCTGGTTGTTTGTTGAGCCTGATTGACGAGATAGTTTAACCTTGCAGTCTACACTCTGCATTTGAACTATCAAAGTTGAAACCCTCTCACCTCTTATATCTGTCTCTTTAATGTTTAAACCACCTCCCTTCACTGCTGCGTTCTTGACCAATCTCGTGGCTTTAACCGTAGACTGGGGGCGGGGAATAGAGGACAAAAACAGTCGGCTGCCATTTTGGTGTTAGAAGAACGGGCTCGTTCGCGAACGACACATCACTCATTGAGGCAGCTCCGTGTACAAAAAATGTTCGTGTGCCAAGGTAAAGTTCGTATGCCAAGGTAAAATGTTCATAAATTTAACGTTCATAAACCGAAAAGTTTGTAAGCCAAGGGGTTCGTGAACTGAGGTATCACCGTAATACCAAAACGGAAAATAAAAGTATCATTTGAGTCGATTTGTCAATCCCCCCCCGATGAGAATGATCGGATGGGACATGACTGAGCGTTGATATGTAAAATGACATTCTGATGCTCAGTGCCATCATGTCAAAAGGATTACCGGCAAATCCTTGTCGGGCATCGTCACGCCAAATGCTTTGAGGCATTCCACCCACGGCGGGATGACCGATGATGAGATATCGAACCCCCCCCCCCCCCTGTATCCCTCTGACGCCTTCATGAGACAGCTGGCTTTGCGCTTCTACCTGCGTTGAGCCACTTTGAGTACAGGGAGGTATGGGGGGGGGGGGGCTATCATATAAACTTACTGCAGATATTTTTACCTCAGGAATGTCCATGTCCTCCCTGCTCTTTACAATTAGACCGTC